>NC_083224.1:144009969-144241551 GCF_032191835.1 Heteronotia binoei
TGAGAAGGAAAATGAGGTAAGATAATCTCTTTCCCTTCATGACAGCTGAAAAGCTGGTAACTCCTCCCAAATAATAGCAGTACCTGCAGCTTTAAGAAAGGAATCCTCTAAATGGCCACCACTAGGCAACCATAAACAGTATTGCTAGTTGAAGCCTTGGATTCTGTAAGTAAAAGGCACAAGGAGGAGGCAAGAGCAAGATACTTTCCAGGGCTGTTTTAGTCTTTGAGGTCAGACTCATCAGGGCCAGCCCCAGCAGCAATCACCAGGCAACTTACTACCACGTGACTTGCATGACTCACCCAGGCCTGGCTATTATTCAACAGTAGCCATCTCACAAAAGCCAGTGTTATGTAGCAGCTAGAGTTTAGGATCTGGAGGACCCAGCTTTTAAAAAGCAAGGGTCAAGTTTAAGACATGGTGGGCTACACACTTCTGAGCAACTGGTCTACTTCATGCATCACCAGCTGAAGTTCATTAATACAAACTATACTCCAATGGCACCCCAACACAGAATTGTGCCAAATGTGGAATGTAAGTCACAGCAGATGAGAGCAATTCTATCTGCAAAATGCAACACAAAAAGCACCACAGCAGGTCTAAATATTTTCAGAAACCTGGAATAAGTGCTCCTTTACAGCCTGGAAAATCTTCACTGGACAGCAGTGCACAAACGCAATGGTGAAGGAGAAGTGAGCTCACTTTGCTGTCACACTGCCACAGAGTAGGCACAATAACAAGCTCTCACCTATGTATGGGCAGTTGTGATAACATGCAGGGAAGACAACTGTGCCCCCAGGAATTTCCCACCTCACCCCATCTCCCACTGGCAACACTACCAAGATGTCAGGAAACCGTCTGGATCCATCACCTTCTGGGATGGACCATCCTAATTGGCACCTCACCCTCCCAGAGGTGCTGAGCTCTGTGAGTCTAAACTTCGCCAGAAATAGATCAAGATGAGTAGCCATGTTAGCCTGTCTGTAGCAAACTAAGATCATGGCATCTGGCCCCATCACACCATGGCCAATAGAAGGGGAAGACATGGAAGTAGTGACAGACTTCACATTTCTGGGATCCAAGATCACTGCAGATGGTGACTGTAGCCATGAAATTAAAAACGTTTGCTTCTTGGGATGACAGCTATGGCAAACCTGGGCAGTATAATAAAAAGTAGAGACATCACCCTGCCAACAAAAATCCGTATAGTCAAAGCAATGGTATTCCCAGTAGAAATGTATGGCTGTGAGAGCTGGACCATAAAGAAGGCCGAGCACAGAAGAATAGATGATTTTGAGCTGTGGTGCTGGAGAAGAATCTTGAGAGTCCCTTGGACTGCAAGAAGATCAAATCAGTCAGTCCTAAGGGAAATCAACCCAGACTGTTTCCTGGAAGGTCAGATGCTGAAGCTGAAGCTCAAATACTTTGGCCACCAAATGAGAAGGGAGCACTCCCTGGAGAAGATCCTGATGCTGGAAAAGACAGAAGGCAAAAGAAGGGGACGGCAAAAGATGAGATGGCTGGACAGTGTTACTGATGTAACAAACACGAATTTGAGCAGACTTAGGAGGATGGTGGAAGACAGGAGGATCTGGAGTGACTTTGCCCATGGGGTCACAAAAAGTCGGACTTGACTGTGCGACTGAACAACAACAAAAGCAGTAGAAAAGAGCAAGAGTCCAGTAGCACCTTAAAGACTAACAAAATATGTGGCAGGATATGAACTTTCATGAGTCACTGATATTTTTCAGACTGAAGCCACCTTTCACATTTTTGTGCACATTGTGCTGCTTTTTCTGATGATCACACTATTGGTGGGATCAGTTCTGACTTCCTCTCATGGGTCCCATCTGTTCCAATGGGGCTATGGGGTTTTTTTGCATGTGCGCTGAAGCATTTGAGCATTTCAGCAGCCTCATTCACTCTGTCTATCTTCGCAGAATGCAAATGCCTTACATGAGAGTAACTCCATTGGCTTCAGCGCATTTACTCTTGCATAAAGTGCAGACAGCTCTCAAAAAATGGTTCTGAAACACAAAAGACAATTTATTTGTTCAATTTATTTGTTTATTTGGTCCCTGACATTGCAAACATAATAAGAACATAACAACAAAAAAAGTTTTCCTCGCAAGGGAGAAAGGTACAAAGGGTTGAGACAATCTAGTGCAGGGGTGTCAAACTCATTTGTTATGAGGGCCAGAGCTGACATAAATGAGACCTTGTTGGGCCAGGCCATGCCAACAGAAAGAAGAGAGGCTTCGCTCAGTAGCTCTGCTGTGCGATTGAGAGAGCCTGACAAAGCAAACTCTGCCTTCCCCCCTTCCTCTCGAAGAGAGAAGCCTAAGCCAATGGAGAAAATAGAGGATTTGCTCTGTAGCTCCTGTGCAATTGAGCAAGCCTTGCAAAGCAAGCTGTTATGCAGAAGGAAGCAAGAGAGAGGGAGAAGGAAGCAGATGACAGCCAGTTGTGTAGGGGCCTGATAGGAGCCCTCCAGGGGCCTGATTCAGGCCCAGGCCACATGCTTGACACCCCTGATCTAGTAGATCTTACATGAGAGTAACACCATTGCTTTGATATGTCTGCTATCTTGTAAAGCAAAAGGAGGACATGATCCCAGCTTTCTCAAGCTGGAGCGAAACAGAGAGGAGACTACACAAACACATGCTCACAAGGCAGAGCAAAGAGGAAGGTGTCCCCAACGGGACTGATTGCTTGTTTCTTTTTTTCTTTTCTTTTTTTAAAAATTTTAAGTTTTATTGACAAAGAATTGGTACAAATAGGAAAAAGGAAAAGAGAAAAAAAAAACATATATACAATAACATCCATCTCTAACAAACCACAAACAGAACAAATACAAACAAATCTAACATCTAACATCTAACATCTACCCAGCCATACACACTGGGAGATGGAGAGGATTGAATATCAAAAAAGGAAAAAAGGAAAAACCCCATAATTACTCCAATCCAACACCTCTACTTTTGACCCATTTATAAACAGGGTCCCATTCCTCTTGACATTTTTGCACATTGCCATTTCTTAATCTTGTGGACATTAAGTCAGCTTCTGCGACAGCCAACAACTTGTTAATAAATTCTTCTCTATTGGGGATTTTATCATTCTTCCAATACTTAGCATATAATATTCTAGCAGTAGTAACTATATACAGTAGCAGTTTCAGTTTAGCAAGAGGCAGGTTTTGTCTACAAATATTTAACAAGTACAGTTCCGGCACATGGTTAATTTGTGTTTTTTAAAATTTTTGGATCCAAATATTAACTTGTGACCAATATTTTTTAGCATCTTTGCATTTCCACCATATGTGAAACAGGGACCCTTTAGCTTCTAGACATTTCCAACATTTGTTGGAGTAAGTGGGATAAATTTACTCTTACTCCAACAAATTTATCCTGATTGCTTGTTTCAATGTAGACACCCTCCATTATCGAAATGTTTCTCCACTGTGATGCAAAAAATTTTTTTAAAATACCCAAACCCTTTCTGGCAAGGTTATGGCAGGCAGATTGTGACAAAAGTAACCAATGAGAAAAACTTGCAAGCAGAGGCTTTTCATTTTGCTTTAATGCCTTAGTGGGAAAAAAAGTGTGGGAGAAACCAGTATTATTAGGAATGGGGAGGGGGGAATGGAAGATATGCAACAGTGGTAGGATGTTTACAAAATCAAGGTTGTCCCTTATCTCCTTTATTATTTATTTTATCGTTAGAAGTCCTTAATAATGCTATACGAAGGAACACTAAAATCAGAGGATTAAAAATAAAAGGGGAAGAAGACAAAGTTTTGACATATGCGGATGACATGGTCTTGATTCTCCAAAACCCTTTAGAATCAGTAGAATCAGTGGAGGAGGTTTTAAAAGAATTAGGCGAATTTGGAGAGGTTGCAGGGTTAAAGGTGAACAAACAGAAATCAAAAATATTGACGAAAAACATGACCTCTCAAGAGATTCAAGACCTGGAAAGAAGAACGGATTTTAAAACGGAAAAAAAATTAAAATATCTAGGTATAACAATAACAATATAATTAAAATATCTAGGTATAACAATAACAAATAAATGCAGCTCTATATATGAAAATAATTACATGCCCCTGCTAAAAGATATAGAATTAGTTTTTAAAAAATGGGCTAATTTAAGTTTATCTTTTATGGGGAGGGCGGCTTTAATTAAAATGAATATACTCCCAAAGGTTCTGTTCCTTTTACAAATTGTAAACTTTGCAGTCAGGAAACCTTTCTTTAATAAACTGAATCGACAGATAAGATCCTTTTTATGGCTGGGTAAGAAACCTAGGGTCAGATGGAAGATTTTAACTGATTTAAAAGAAAACGGAGGACTAGGTCTCCCTGACTTTGAGGTATATCACATAGCCTGTGCTACCTTATGGTTAAAGGATTGGATAATATTGGAAGATAGCCGTATTTTGGCGTTAGAAGGGTTCGATCTACAGGCAGGTTGGCACGCCAATCTCTGGTACATAGAAAAGAGCCAAAAATATTTTAGAAGTCATCTGATTAGGAAATCGCTCTATGAGGCCTGGTTGAAAAGTAAAAGAAAAATATATGATAAAATAACACCTAGATGGATTTCTCCAGAAGAAGCCTCAACACAACCTCAGTTACGGAATAAGACGAAGGTGATTAGATATACAGACCTGATTGATGAAAAGAACAAAATGAGAAAGAAAGAGGATCTAGAAGCTTTAGGGTTTAAACTAGACTGGTGGGTTATGACCCAGATAACAACTAAATATAACAAAGACAAACGGTTGGGCTTCACTAAGGAGAATTTTGATTTTGACAGAATATTGACTATGGGACAAGGCAAAGTTATTAAGAAAGTGTATAATTATATGCTACAAATGAAGCTGGAGGATGAAACGGTTAAGGTACCTATGATAAAGTGGGCAGAAAATTTTAAGAAAAACATAACTTTAGAACAATGGGCCCTATTTTGGAAGAGTAACTATAAGACTATCAAACCGACCAATTATAGAGAAAACTTTTTAAAGCTTTTTCAGCAAGCAGCCATTTCTGACCATCCGGTTGGCCTGGATATCTGAAAGAAGCCTGGAGGTAAGGGAAGTTTCTGTACAGAGAACAGCTAAGTTAAAGAGTCTGTCCTACATTTTACCATCAGAGGGCAAGTTTAGAGAAAGGAAAGAGGATTTGCATTTCTTACTAAGTTCATTCCTTTTCCTTTGCTCAATCTAGTCCTATGCTTAAAAGTATGCTTATAAACATTTTATTTTTAATGAAAACTTTATAACTTTCAATTCTGGCAGTTGCTGTCTGTACCACATAGACCTCTACTGTTTTGGACACACTATTTTAAAAAGGAAGCTTGGGGAGGGGGACAGGCAGGTGGCAACTGGCTATTCTCTTAGGGACGCACAAAGCAGTAAACTGTCCCTGTGGTAGCCAGGCACTGGGCTAGCAGGAGACATAGCGGTGAGGCCTCTGAACTTGGAAGGGAAATAAAGGGCTCCTGATCCCCTCAGTGGGAGATCTCTATATTGATCAGGTGGTGGCAGTGCCTATCAAAAAGGAACAGCCCCTCCAGGGAGTTGGGAACCCCCTAGGAGGGCAGGACAGAATGAAACTTGCAGGTTAGTGTAGGCACATTCCGCCACACAAGTCATGCATTTTGTCCCTGGAGAATACCACATCAAGTAAA
Organism: Heteronotia binoei; assembly: GCF_032191835.1. Lineage (NCBI taxonomy): Eukaryota > Metazoa > Chordata > Lepidosauria > Squamata > Gekkonidae > Heteronotia > Heteronotia binoei. Next base: position 144,015,664 of record NC_083224.1, read on the forward strand.
TGACTTGCTATGTGAGGAGGGGCTAGAATGTTCTGGGATAGCTCTATGGTTGCCTTGGAGGCTGTGAAGTCCTAAGTTTATCCAATTGAGGCAGCCTCAGCATGGACATTGAATTCCTGGAAGACAATAATTTGTACATTCCTCTCTCAAAATACTTTGGCCACCAAATAAGAAGGGAGCACTCACTGGAGAAGATCCTGATGCTGGGAAAGACAAAAGGCAAAAGATGAGATGGCTGGACAGCATTACTGATGTAACTAAAACAAATTTGAGCAGACTTCAGAGGATGGTGGAAGACAGGAGGACCTGGCATGTCTTGGCCCATGGGGTCGCAAAGAGTCGGACTCAACTGTGCAACTGAACAGCAACAGCTCTCAATTTGTCCCTGGAAAAGTATTAGGTCCTAGTAATAAGTACCTTCTGGTGGTTCCCGGCCTGGGTGATATTCAGCTGTCCTAAACTAGGGCCCTAGCTCCACCTGGCAGAACTCTCTGCCAAAGAACATCTGTGTCCTATGGGATTTATTACTTTTCTGTAGGGCTTGCAAGGCAGAGTTGTTTTGCCAGGCATTTAGTTAAGGACACAGAACAGCAACCGGCTGGCAGTCTCATTTCCCACCTCTCCCCCTTTTTCTCCATATCCCCTCCACCCAGGGTGCTGGTGAATACTGAAATTATCTGCCATCTTGGATACAGGACATAGTATTGTTTAGTACTGTTTTTTGATGAATTATTTGAACTAGACACAAAACTCATTACCTTGTGAAATGTACTCTTACTGCTTTAAAAATATTAAATGCATTATTAAAATATTAAATGGTGGCGGCCACAAGCATAGCCACCTTCAAGAGGAGGTTAGATAAAAATATGGAGCAGAGGTCCATCAATGGCTATTAGCCACAGTGTGTGTGTGTGTGTGTGTATATATATATATATAAATATATATATATATTTGGCCGCTGTGTGACACAGAATGTTGGACTGGATGGGCCATTGGCCTGATCTAACATGGCTTCTCTTATGTTCTTATAACCTAATTAGTACATAGCATTTACTGTTTGGTGTATTTATGAAATTTTAAAGTATAAATGCCTTTGTTTTATTGAAACAGTAATTACAAACATATCCAGGGTTAGAGATGGAACTGCAAGCTAATGCATCCTATGGTACCTCTTTGTCTCTTAGGTCTATTATGCATGGGGTATTTTCCTTCTATTTCACCATGCATGTCCATCGGGTTTTCCTTGTCAACCTGCATTGATTTTCCTCCCTTCAGCACTCAGTTTGCTTTCTGGTTGCTGTTTCTCTGAAAGACCTTTCTGTGCCAATTTTCCCCTTGTTTCGCTTCCAAATTGAAGTTTCTTCAGATGTGTTCAGATTCCCTTGGATTTCCTTCTGCTTCTTTGCCGCCCCTTGAAGGTCACTCCCCGTCCACACTGAGATCATTCCAATCATTTCGCACCTTTCACTATTCTCCCCCCCCCCCTCAACTGTGTACAAGCTCCATTTCTCCCCTCATTTTTTAAAATTTTTTTATTTTTTTTACAAGTGGCATGAGTGTAGCCATATGAAACTATTGCTAGCCTCAGATTGCTGAATTAAAAACAATTAAAATGGAGGGGGGAAGTTTAAAAGGAGCCGTGTGAGGTTTAGTTCCCTGTTGGCATTGACTTGAATGGGGAATTGGAAAGGAGGCAAATGGGACCATCTCCAATGCAAAAAAAAGTATTTCAGTGTTGCATGAAAACAAAATAAAGGGGGGGTCATCAGTGTGGCATGAAATTGACATGAGATGTAAAGATGAAGAGAGAGACTGAGATGGGAAGCCTAAAACTTTGAAAACATTTTCCCCTTTAATGCCTTAGTGAACAAAGTTTTTCTGGGGGGACACTTTTGGCAGTCTCTTGAAACCTAACATTAAAATGGCAGCTAAGCCACATGGACCTTCTGCAAATTGCTGAACTTAAGAATTGCTTGGAATTTATCCATTTGATTGCTTGGGTTTGATCCAGAGTGCAATCAGCAAAGGACAGACTTAAAAACTGTCAAGATCATGGCCAGGGTCAATGGGTTCTACCATGTATTCTCTATGCTCAACATGTCCCCCTATATTATGAGACTGTGTGACTCCCAGGATCTTTTTTTGTATAAAAAGCGTAGCAGTGATTCATTTGCATATTAGGCCACACCGCCTGACACCAAGCCAGCCAGAACTGCTTTCCTGTGCATTCCTGCTTAAAGAAAACCCCGGTGACTCCCATTTTTCACAGCAGTCGATAACACAGCAGGAATCCCCTAGTGCTTGGCAATATGGAAAATTGGGCTTCACAGCTGCTTTCTCACTGCTGGAGAGCCAGTTTGGTGTAGTGGTTAAGTGTGTGGACTCTTATCTAGGAGAACTGGGTTTGATTCCCCACTCCTCCACTTTGTAAGCCAAAATGCCCTCAAAACGAGGTTGGGGAATTGTCAGGTGGGCACCTGGCTCACTCAGGATCTTTTTACTTGTGTATACAAGATTCCACATCCAGAAAGTAATGCTTAAAAATATTAGGGACTCTAATTAAGTAAAAACAATTAAAATTTATTAAGAAAAATATAGGCTTCCATACAAGATAAAATACTCATCAAAACACACATTCAGTCCTTTGAAACATAGATAGAGAGATAGGGGAACACATGGGTAGGCAAACAGGGTGATATTTACCTATCGTAGTCTTCAAGAAGGCTCCAATGGCGATGTAAGAGGATGGGGGAAATGGACCCAAAACTGTGGCCAGAATCAGGGATGGATCTAGACAGCGGAACTGGGGTACTGCTAGATGCACACATGTGGGGAGCTGTGTCACAGGTTATAAAGATTACCTTGAGCCCTTAGGGGATGGGGTGGATGACAGGTGGTACAGGGGTGGATGACAGGTGGTACAGGGGTGGATGACAGGTGGTCAGCTAGTACATGACCTCAGAAAAGGGGAGGCTCTGCAGTGACCATAAGGGCTGGACTTCTGCAGTAGCCAATAGCAAGTTAATTTGTGGCACCTAATTGGGTGCTTGCTCTTGACCAATGGACTTGCTCAGATCCTGGATACCTGATTGAACTTTCAGGTTGAAATGGACCAAGGGGAGGCTCCAAAATGACAGTTGGGGAGAAGAATAGAGAGATTACTTGGGTGGGGAGATGCTTAAGACTATTAAACTTATCTAAAAGGGTGACGAGAGAGAGCCAAATCATTGCCTAGGTAACACCCGGTTTACACAAAGGAAGTTGGCTCTGGCTGAAGATGGTCTTCCTCTTCTTTAGTCTTCTTCCTGGTGCCAGTCTTTGTCCTGAGTTCTGTTGGATAAAGGCTTGAGTGGTCTGGCAGGATCCACGCCTAAGATATGGTTGATTGCCTTATGCAGAAGTTGAAGCAACTGTTGTATATGGAGTCAGGAAAACAAGATGGATTCTGGTGGTGTTAGCCTTTGGTTCATGGAAACAGGCTGGAAACTGTTTGCCTGTACAGTTCATGGTGGTGTGGCTTCTTCCACTGCAGCTGCCAAGACTGGGCACACAAGGAACAGCTGGGAGCTCGTCTGTAGTTCTGGCTAACACCCATCCAGAGATGTAGAATGCTGCTGCAAAACTGAGGCTTATAGTATCCACATAAGCCTTAGCAACCATGGGCAAAGTCCACTTCTTAGAGCAGATGTGTGCGAGTCAAAACTCCAGACACCCTGGCAACCATACTGGTGATCACTTTGTCCATGTGTATGAAAAGTAGGGGGCATTTCCTTTCAACTTGCAGCTGCTGGAATGGCCTTGGGTTAGCCATAGCTTTGGCAAAGGTTGTCCTTGAAAGAGCAGCTGCTGTGAGAGCCCTCTCAGCTCCACCCACCTCACAGGGTGTCCCTTGTGAGGGGGAGAAGATATAGGAGATTGTAAGCCGCTCTGAGTCTCTGATTCAGAGAGAAGGGTGGGGTATAAATCTGCAGTCTTCTTCTTCCTCTTCTCAGTTTTTTAAAAAGTCTTGTCAATTTCAGCATCGAGTTTTCCCCCTTTGTCTACATTCCTTTCTGTTCCTTTTCCTTCAACAAACTAATACTAAAATGCATATGCAAAACCTGAACCACAAGGATTTAAATGGAAGGTGCTTGCTGGACACTACTGCACAGCTATGATAGTGCAGTTGTACAATTAAAAAAAAACTTTGGACACCACCTCTCACACATCACAAATGATGTTCCACCCTGATTTAGAAAAGTGTGGGTTTTTTATTTTAGCTGTAGAATAAATACATTAAAAGGAAAAGAATACTGCAGAAGGTGGGCAGAGAATTCAAAGTCAAGATTAAAGACTTATTACCCTGAAAATTTGCTGTAAGATGTGCATGTGTAATGGGCCTTAGTCTTTGCTAGCTGGGAAAAAAGGACAAAAATAGAAATAGAAACTATCAACACTGTTGTAAACCAAAGAAATGTTTTATTATCTGAATTTAGAAACAATATACAGACCTGAGCATTATCATGCTGAAACAGAAAAAAATTACTTTTTGGTAAAAAGGTTCAGAAAATAAACATTCTATAATGTAATTAAGGAGTAGCAATAAATTCAGATGTTCACTTAAACTTTATAACAACATTGAACTCGACAATAGTATATCATCATCACACATATTAAAAGTCATAGTAACTATGGACAAACTTAGCTACCAGGAATCCATATTTATCTATCTTATTTATATCCCAATCTCTCTCAGTAAATAATATATCACTGAAAATACTAACATAAGTTTATTTCTATAATCAGAATCAGTATCTTAAAGAACCATGCCTTCTTATTCTGAATTTCCCCTTTCTGCTTCGTAGATTTTAAGAGGTTTGTATGAACTAACCTGAAACTATTTTCTCAATTCTTCCAAATTTCAACTTGTCCCATCATTACATGTAAGTCTAAACATCTACCACTTTCTTTTACTTGATGCAGAAGAGGAAGGCATGTGGAGCAAGTGAGAAACACAAGTGAACAGAGAGTATGCTGTACAGAGGCTTTGCTATTGTGGTTCAGAAATGATTTGTTTGGGAGACACTCAGCTTGCTCTTCTGGACCAAATATACTGAAATGTTTGATTATACTTCTTCCAGTAAAGTCCTAAGAATGTGCCTTGTTTAACAAGACAGTCATGTGTAGTAAATATCAGCTATTTAATAATACTACTGTTGCATGTTGAGCCTAAGAACTTTGCAACAATATGAATTGGCTGTATTATTTTAAAGTACTGCTTTCATAAAGCACTTGAGTCATTCTAAAGACAGCAAGTTTTCACAAAATGTTCACATGGTTATTTCAGGTCATTTTACACCAGAATTTGCATTCATTTTCATGGGACTTGGCATAGTTGAAGCCTGTGCATGTCCCCATATGAGTTATTTTCCAGATATTCCAAAGTATCCCCACCCTTTGCATGCATGAGACTTTAGTACACCTACCCGGAAGTACATTCTTTCACTTCCAAGGCACTTTTGACTAGTGCTTATGAAAGCTCAAGTTTTCCAAGTCCTCAGCAGGATTAGTCACACCTGGAACCCATTTGTCTGTTGTCCCATCCTGGATCATAATGTAAGAGTGCCAGGCCACCTGAAACTAAAGGCCAAAATACACAGTCAGGTTTTTAATGAGTTGGGCTTGGGTTCTCTGCAGATGCACAGAGGAAGAAAAGCTCCTCCCTCCCCCAGCCATTTCCCCACACAGAAACAGCACTGGGGAGAATTATTTCACACTCTTTTTGCTGCTCCACATGCACAGAATAAGAACATAAGAGAAGCCATGTTGGATCAGGCCAATAGCCCATCCAGTCCAACACTCTGTGACACACAGTGGCCAGTATATATATATATATGTATATATATATATATATATATATATATATATATATATATATACACACACACACACCTCTGCTCCATATTTTTATCTAACCCCCTCTTGAAGCTGGCTATGCTTGTAGCCGCCACCACCTCCTGTGGCAGTGAATTCCACATGTTAACCACCCTTTGGGTGAAGAAGTACTTCCTTTAATCTGTTTTAACCTGACTGCTCAGCAATTTCATCAAATGCCCATGAGTTCTTGTATTGTGAGAAAGGGAGAAAAGTACTTCTTTCTCTACTTTCTCCATCCCATGCATAATCTTGTAAACCTTTATCATGTCACCCTGCAGTCGACGTTTCTCCAAGCTAAACAGCCCCAAGCGTTTTAACCTTTCTTCATAGGGAAAGTGTTCCAACCCTTTAATTATTCTAGTTGCCTTTTTCTGGACTTTTTCCAATGCTACAATATCCTTTTTGAGGTGCGGTGACCAGAATTGTACACAGTATTCCAAATGAGACCGCACCATCGATTTATACAGGGGCATTATGATACTGGCTGATTTGTTTTCAATTCCCTTCCTAATAATTCCCAGCATGGTGTTGGCCTTTTTTATTGCAATCGCACACTGTCTTGACATTTTCAGTGAGTTATCTACAATGACTCCAAGATCTCTCATGGTCAGTCTCTGCCGGTTCACAACCCATCAACTTGTATTTGCAGCTGGGATTTTTGACCCCAATGTGCGTTACTTTGCACTTGGCCACATTGAACCTCATCTGCCACGTTGATGCCCATTCACCTAGCCTCAACAGATCCCTTTGGAGTGCCTCACAATCCTCTCTGGTTCTCACCACCCTGAACAATTTAGTGTCATCTGCAAACTTGGCCACTTCACTGCTTACTCCCAACTCCAAATCATTTATGAAAAAGTTAAAGAGCATGGGACCCAGTACTGAGCGCTGCAGCACCCCACTGCTTACCGTCCTCCACTGTGAAGACTGCCCATTTATACTCACTCTCTGCTTCCTATTAATTAGCCAGTTTTTGATCCACAAGAGGACCTGTCCTTTTACTCCATGACACTTGAGCTTACTAAGGAGCCTTTGATGAAGAACTTTATCAAAAGCTTTCTGAAAGTCAAGGTAAACAACATCTATTGGGTCTCCTTTGTCCACATGTTTCTTTACCCCCTCAAAGAAATGCAACAGGTTAGTGAGGCAAGATCTTCCCTTACAGAACCCATGCTGAGTCTTCCTAGGGTGGCCAGACCGTCCCGGTCTCCCGGGACATTCCCAGTTCTGGCCCCCAATTCCCGGCTCCCGGGTTGGCTATACCGGGACCATTAGAAGTCCCGGTATAGCCAGTGGGGAGCCGGGGGCCGAAGGCGAGGAGTGAGGGAGCCAGCGTCCCTGCGCGTGCGCATGGCGGTGTGCGCACGCGCAGGGACGCTGGCTCCCTCACTCCCCGCCTTCCCCGCCCGCGTGCGGGGCCCGGCGGCGGTGGCAGAGGCCGGGGAGGCCGTGGAGAGGCCGCCACGGGTCCCTGGAGGGCCTCCAGAGGCCCGCGGAGGCCGCGGAGAGGCCGCCGCTGGTCCCTGGAGGCCCTCCAGAGGCCAGCGGAGGCCGCGGGGAGGCCGGCGCTGGTCCCTGGAGGGCCTCCAGAGGCCAGCGGAGGCCGCGGAGAGGCCGGCGCTGGTCCCTGGAGGCCCTCCAGAGGCCAGCGGAGGCCGCGGAGAGGCCGGTGCTGGTCCCTGGAGGCCCTCCAGAGACCAGCGCCGGCCTCTCCGCCGTCTCCCCGGCCTCCGCAGCCGCCGCCAGCCCCGCCAGCAGCACCAGCCCCCGGAGGAGAGGCCGCCACCCGCCCTGGAACAAGGTAAGCAGGGGGGGCCGAAAGCGGGGGGGCGGCTGGCGGGAGGGGGCGGCTGGCCTTCCTTCCTTCCTTCCCTCCCTCCTTCCCTCCTTCCTTTCTTTCTTCCTTCCTTCCCTCCCTCCCTCCCTCCCTCCTCCCTCCCTTCCTTCCTTTCTTCCTTCCCTCCTTCCCTCCCTCCCTCCTCCCTTCCTTCCTTCCCTCCCTCCCTTCCCTTAGGTTGCCCCATGCCTGTCGGTCACTTCCGGGTTCTTGTCCTGCATCTCGACCTGTGTTATTAGTGACAGGCTGCTTCGGCGTGCCGCTGCGCCGGCCCCCTGGGTCCCACAATGATGGGACCGATGCCACAGGGACGGGCTCGAAACACTCTATAACCCCTCAAAAGAACAGCAGTCTAGCTCGCTTCCCCCAAGCCCTGCCACCATAAGCCTCAAGGGGGCTCATTTTGCGGCATCTCCTGGCGGGAGGGTGGCACCCGCACGGGACCCATATCAAATGAAAGAGGGGGCGCAGGGCTATCAGAAACAGCCGGCGGAGGGAGTCGGGAGACCACCCCACTGGCGGATCCACACCCCGAAAGTGATGAAGGTGGCGCAGATAGAGCCAACAGAGCAAACAGGACAAAATAAATAGGCTGCATTATGCAGCACAGTCTCACTGGAATCTCACTGGAATCTGACTGGCTTCTCAGCGTGGAACCCGTTCTCTCTAGTCTTCTCACTTTGAAAAAAGTAAAAAAAGAGTTTTATTTAACTTTATTTCCCCCTTTCCCTCTCTATAAATAATCTTGGTGTTTCCGGCGGTGATATTTGGGGGATTTTTGGGGACATCACAGGAAGTGCTGTGAAGTCACTTCCTGTTTCCGGCAGTGGCATTTGGGGGAAATGATGTCATTTTGGGGAAATGATGTAACAGGAAGTGATGTCACTTCCTGCTTCCGGCAGGTGGCGCGGGGGGAATGATGTCACAGGAAGTGATGTCACTTCCTGTTTCCGGCAGGTGGCGCGGGGGGGGGAATGATGTCACAGGAAGTGATGTCACTTCCTGTTTCCGGCAGTGGCATGACATCACCGGAAGTGACGTCACTTCCTGTTTACGGCGGCAAAGCGCGCGCACACCCCTACCTTCCCCCCCCCCCAAGGTGTCCCTGGCTGGCCTTCAGACATTATGGCCACCCTAAGTCTTCCTCAATAACTTGTGTTCATCAGTGTGCCTGCTCATTCTGTCCTTGATAATGGTTTCTACCAACTTTCCCGATATTGAATTCAGACTGACTGGCCTGTAATTTCCCAGATCTCCTCTGGAACCCTTTTTAAAGATGGGGGTGACATTTGCTACCTTCCAGTCCTCAGGAACGGAGGCAGATTTCAATGAAAGATTACAGATTTTTGTCAGAAGATTCACAAGTTCAACTTAGAGTGCTTTCAGAACTCTTGAATGTATGCTATCCGGACCTGGTGACTTATTAGTTTTTAATTTGTCTATCAGTTGTAGGACCTCCTCTCATGTCACCTCAATCTGACTCAGGTCTTTTAACATCCCTTCCAAAATAAGTGGTTCTGGAGCGGGCAAACACTTCTCATCTTCCACAGTGAAGACAGAGGTAAAAAATGCATTCAACTTCTCAACCATTTCCCTATCCTCCTTCAGTAATCCTTTTACCCCTTGGTCATCCAAGGGCCCCACTGCCTCCCTGGCTGGTTTCCTGCTTCTAATATATTTGAAGAAATTTTTATTATTGGTCTTTATGTTTTTTGCAATATGCTCCTCATAGTCCCTTTTTGCCTGCCTGATCACAGTCTTGCATTTGATTTGCCACAGCCTGTGTTCCCTTTTATTAATTTCACTTGGACTAGAATACTCCATGTGAAGCAGCAAAAACACATAAATAATTTCCCTCCACCACTGTTTCTGCACAAGAAGGCAGGAGCCTTTCTTCCACTCATAGTGGCATTCCATGTCTATCCGGGCTCTCATTTATTTTTAAATAGCCAATCTCTACAGCTGCAGGGAACCCAACCTGAACATGTAGTATGGCTCTAAAACAATAAGCACAGCTGCAGCCAATTTTAGGCTTGACATCTGGTATCTAGGTTTGGCAACTCTAGGTTGGGATATTTGGAGGTGGAGCAGGCCTGTATCTAGGATTTCTTTCAGGATGGGGTGCCAGGGGATGCTAATATAATTATTGAAGCTTAACAAAAAGGAGAGGGGGGCTGGGGATCAGGTGAGGGTGCTTCTGGCAGATTTGGGAGGGGGCGCTATCCCCACAGCCCTGGAATGGATGGTGTTGGAGGAGAGATCTCAACAGGGTATAGTGCATCCTCCAAAGCAGCCATTTTCTCCAGGGGAACTTATCTCTTTAAAGTGGAGATCAGTTGTAATTCTGGAAGATCTCCAGGCTCTAATTGGTACCCTGAGCAAATTGGTACATTTCCTTGGAGGGGACAATTAACTAGAAAAACAGAATAAGGAAAATAGCTAACTTCTCAGCATAGTGGCCTGAATCCAATTAGCTCTACCCCCGGTTCAAAAATAGTAAAGGAGATGCATCTTCAGATCTCCTGATGTTTCCTACAGTCTGGTCCTGAGACCATATCAGACAAAGCCAGCACTGGTTCTCTAAACATGAATTTGGTACATGATGATACATGACACTCTGTAGAGGCAGGAAAATGAGCAAGTCTCACCACTTTTGCCCTTGCTCAATGTACCTTTACACATGGAAGGAGGGGGTTAAAGTGTAAGAATTCAGCTTATATTGACCCTGTCTTGTTTGAATCAGTACATCTATTAAGAATGTGAGTACAAGAGGATTTTCCACAGTATATACAAAAAGGCAATTTAAAGTATGAAAATGTAATGCAGTAACCATATAAAATGTCTGTTATGTCTATGATTAAGGGTTTCTTTCCCTCTTCTACATAAACATTTTTCACAAACTGAAGTAGAAGCAAGAATGACAATTGTCATGTTAATAAAAGGCAAGATCTCTAAAAGATAATTGCATGTGTACATTCAGAGACAAAGAATTATGGTTAATGCATACTTGGTAGATTTCATTGACAACTATGATCTGATATCTCCCCCCACCCCACTCCTATACACAAATATCATACAGAGATACTTTTAAGCTCGTAATGTAGCACAATAAGAAAATGAGCTGACAGACATATCCAGCACTTCCCACAAAATGCCTGGTATAGATGCAATATTGCCAATCTGTTTACCTTGGTTAAAAAATTGGAACTGGTCTTCTCTCCTCCAGATTCTATCTCCCTTCCATTGTCAGCATTTAACAAGGGAAGAAGAAGAAATAATTGGATTTAAATCCCGTCCTATACTCTGAATCTCAGAGTGGTCACAATTTCCTTTACTCCCCCCCCCCACAACAGACACCCTGTGTAGTAGGTGGGGTTGAGAGAGCTCTCACAGAAGCTGCCCTTTCAAAGACTACTCTGTGAAAGCTATGGCTAACCCAAGGCCATTCCAGCAGCTGCAAGTGGAGGAGTGGGGAATCAAACCTGGTTCTCCCACATAAGAGTCTGTGTACTTAACCACTACACCTAACTGGTACCTTGTTATTCTCCACTAACTAAAAGTTGCTTTTACCAGTTGATAATAAAAAGTGGAGGTGCTCTGAATAATTGAAAGGATAATTAAGACATGAATATAATGTATGTTTATTATTGTATCTATTTGGTTATTAAGCGTGTATCTAAGTTGTTGGTTATAGTTAAAAAATTAATAAAAATTTAAAGTTTAAAAAAAAAAATGCTGGCTGGACTGCTAGGTCGTTAGCCTCCTAAATCTGAAGACTCGGGTGGCACTACCTGACCTACTAACTTGTATATGTAACTTTTCACTAAATTCAGCTACTGTACCAGAAGTCTGGAGAGTAGCAAATGTTACAGCAGTTTTTTTAAAAAGAAGTCCAGAGAGGAATCAGGAAATTACAGGCCAGTCACCTTAAGGTCTATCCCAGGCATGCACATAGAGAAACAAAGCCTGCTGATATAAAAATCAGCATGGCTTCTGCAAAGGGAAGTTCTGCCTCACCAAACTTATGGAGTTATTTGAGAAAATGATAAGCATGTAGACAATGATGACCTGGTAGATATTATACTTGGACTTTTAAAAGGCTTGTGACAAGGTACCTCACCAAAGAATTCTGAGTAAATTTAGAAGTCATATAATAAGGGTTTTCTTTGAATTAAAAATTAGTTAAATGACAGGAAACAAAGAGCAGGAATAAATGGACAGTTCTCACAATGGAGGGAGGAAAACAATGTGGTCCCAGAAAGATTTGTATTGGGGCCAGTACTATTTGATTTTTTTTTTCATAAATGATCTGGAATTAGAGATTAGTAGTGTAAGTTTGTAGATGACTCAAACTTATTCAGGATGATGAAAACCAAGACTGACTGTGAAGAGCTCCAAGAGGATCTCCACAAATTTGGCAAGTGGATGACAGTGTGGCAGATGAAGTCCTATGTTGGTAAAAAGAGAAGGCAGAAGAGAAGAAGAGATTGGATTTATATCCCGCTCTTCACTCGGAGTCTCAAAACAGCGCCTCCCCTTCCTCTCCCCACAACAGACATCCTGTGAAGTAGCTGGGGCTGAGAGAGGTATCAGCTCTTTAGAGAACAGCTCTGCAAACAACTATAGCTGACTCAAGGTCACCCAGCAGCTGCATGTGGAGGAGTGGGGAATCAAGCCTGGTTCTCCTATATTAGAGTCTGCACACTTAACCATTACATCAAACTGGCTCCCTGAGTAAGTGTAAGGTGATACACATTGAGACAAAAAAGCCTTCCCCAACTTCAAGTATAGGCTCCCTTGTTGAGAGGTAAAAGAATCTTGGAGTCATAGTAGATAGCTCAATGAAAGTGTCAGCCCAGTGTGCTGCAGCAGTGAAAAAGGCAATACAGATTATTAGGAAAGGGACTGAACATAAAACAGCAGATATTATCTGTGATGCAGCCTCATTTGGACTACTGTGTATCGTTTTGGTCAATGTATCACAAAAAAGGACATTACAGAACTGGAAAAAGGACAAAGGGGGCAACCAGTATGATTAGGGGATTGGAGCACCTTCCTTATGAGGAAAGGCTGAAGAGTCTAGGACTGATTTCGCACTCACTTTACTCCGCCCTCAAGTCCATCTTCTCCGCGTGGCATCCTCCCGATTTCCCACTATTTGCACCGGGGCTGCAGCAAACATTGTAATTTTCATGCAGCAAACAGAAACCACTAAAAACCAGTTTCCATTTACTGTGCAAAATCCGTGATGTTTGCTGCAGCCCTGACGCAAATAGTGGGAAATCAGGAGGATGCTGTGCAAAGATGGATGTGAGGGCGGAGTAAGGTGAGTGCAAAATCGGCCTAGTTCTTTTCAAAGGGGGATGTGATAGAGATTATGATAGAGATTTATAAAATTATGTATAGTGTGGAGAGAGATGACAAAGGGAAATTTTTCTCTCTCTCCCAAAATTTTAGAATTCAAGGGCATTCAATTAAGCAGATGGGCAGTAAATTCAGGATGGACAAAAGAAACCACTTCTTTACACTGAGACCAATTTTGCACTCTCCTTACGCCACTGTCCTGTTCCTCTTCTCAGCGTGGCGTCGTTCAGATTTCCCACTATCTGCTCCGTGGCTGCAGCAAACATCGTGGTTTTTATACGGCAGCTGGTTTTTAGTGGATTCCATTTGCCATGCAAAAACCACGATGTTTGCTACAGCCCCAGAGCAGATAGTAGGAAATCCGAAGGACGCTACGCTGAGAAGAGGAACGTGGCAGTAGCGTAAGGTGAGTGTGAAATCGGTCTGAGTATTATTAAAATGCAGAATTCACTGCCAGGGGATGTAGCAATGGCCGCAGAAATAGACAGTTTAAGAAAGGGATTAGATAGTTCCATGGAGGACAGATCTATCAGTGGCTGCTAGCGATGGTGACTGAGGGCAACCACCATATCCATAGGCAGTCAGCCTCTGAACTCCAGGGCCAGGCCTTGGGCCTCTATACTCTCTTGTAGGTTCTACAGAGGAACTGGCTAGGCACTATGTGAGACAGGACTAGATGGACAACTGGTCTGATCAAGTGGAAATATTCTTATATGGTGATGTAACTTTGTGGACCTCATAATGTCATAATGATGATAGCTCTTCACACACTACTAGGCAAAGTACCATATAGTATCTATGAATATGTCCAGTCACAATAATGTGTTTTGAAAAGATGAACATCTCATATAAAAATAAAATAATGTGGAAATTATGCATGTCCCAAACATAACATGTAATTAAGCAGCTGGTATCAGCAATTTATATGTGCAGCAGTTAACTGCAAGGAGACTTGTATAAAAGCATAAAGGTCCTCAAAGAAGTCATCAAGTGCTCATGGCCTGAGATTTCAACCTGCTGCCTGGACAGTCTGAAAATTAGCTCTGAATCTTATGGCCAAAACTGGAGACCTGTCAACTCTATACAGTATATCAAAGCAGTAGACAAGTTCACCTTTAAGACCAACTAAGTTTTATTCAGAATGTAAGCTTTCATATGCTCTTAAGAAGATTTCATCAGACAAATCAGACAGTATATGTAGAAAACAAGAGGCACCTTGGTACATCTTAGGGATGGCAGCTTGCAGGTGGGACCTGGGGATCCCCAGAATTACAGCTCATCAACACACTACAGATATCAGTTCTCCTGGAGAAAATGGATACTTTGGAGGATGAATTCGATGGCACTGTACTTCACTGAGGTCCCTGTCTGCGAACCACCCCAAATTTCCAGGAATTTTCAACCCAGAGCTGGCAACTCCTGCCCCCTGCCCCCCAGAGGAGACCTGGAAACTCTAGTACATTTGCACTGGACTGCAAACCATTTTAAGTATTTTTATTGCCTTATTTTACTTTCAGTTTCTGTTAAGCCTCAGAAAACTTTCTTGTTGCTAAAAACTTTCAACTGCCTGCAGCAATAAAAAACACAAAACCAACCTGTTCCTCCCCCCCACACACACACACACCCCACACACACCATAGGCTTCGCAACTTGATTTTCTAGCATGGCTAGCATTGTTAACAGGCAAGATTAATCTAACACCACCCTACAGTTCTGTTAACTCACAGAACAATTGATTTCATCCACCTAGCAGTACCTCCGTATACAAGTCGCAGCATGATAAGTATTAGGTCCACAAACAGTGGAAGCTCAAGATAACTGCAGTTGTACATCAGGGTCCATCAGGTTGTGGCGATCAAACAGCAGTTCTCAGTGCTGTGGACTCCATATATTAGCACTCAGAATAGTTGAATCAGCACATGAGTCCATTTCTTGAAAGGTATTAATCGCTTTAAAGGGGAAGAATAATAACAGGGCGATAGAGAGCAAAAAGAGAGATGGAGAGAAATGCAATCTGTTAGAAGGCTGGGACACAGCAAATGAAAATTAGAGCTGCAGTTTGCTGTCACAAGAGAATCTTGACTGTGTGAGCTACACTTCTTTGAAGTACCTTTGCCTGCTGTAGTAACTCTTGAGAATCAGCTGACCCTTACACAAGCTAAAGCTACAAGGAGAGATTAAAGATCTAAGTAAAGGCATCAACCTGCTTATCACATCAAGACTGCCATTAAATTGCTGAGAGTTCCAAAGGAGGGAACCTGGGGCCTTGCCCTTCAGAAGATATGTAATGGGTGCCTAGTGGAGGAAGGTTAGGTTCATCTCTACAAAATGCATAATGAAAAGATGGCATCTAATGCCTCAGTATATAAAGATAACCACTGATTTAGAAAGTTTTAAAAATGATTTAGCAGACTTATGGAGGACAGACCTATCAATGGCTACTAGCTATGATAGCTAAATGGAAGCATCATGTCTGGAACCGATATAGGCCAGTAGGTATGAGGCAGAAAAGAGAAGATGGTTGCTCTCTTCCTTGAAACATCTAGTTGGCCCCTGATGGAAATAGGTTCCTTGCCTAGAAAAATCCTTAGTATGATACATCACACTCCTCTTCTGCTTTTGTTCAGTCTGTATGTAGAGATTAAAAGCATTGCTTCTGTACCAACCAATCTTGAGGGGAAAGAAGTGCTCCCATTTCCACCTTCACTATGTAACTATTTTGCTGAGGGATCAGGGTAGATGAGAACCTGACTCCCCTGATCAACTACAAGTCACTTTCTGATCAACAGGCAGCTGTAAACTAATTCGACAGCTGTTTGAATTGCTCCATGAAAAACAAACATATCCCCGGTTGGCTGCCATGCTAATGTCAGTGTTGAATAAAGTACCTTTGCCAGACAAGCTCACTGAGAAATCTGTGGCATGTGAATATGACCTGAAATACAGCCCCCTTCCCCAGTGCTTTCTGGCCTCATTAGGACAGGAGTCATTCCCAATGAATTCACAGCAACCAACACATAGGGTAAGCTTATCTTTATTTTTTAAAATTGAACTGAAGATCAAACTGCAAACAGGATATAAACACCAAAGGAAGGTAAAATTTAAAGAAACAGTACAACACCTCTTCCCTAAGCATCCTGTTCCTAAATGAAATTTCACTGCCATAAAAGCATAATATATACAAATCACCATTGGTGTGGAATGGCAATGGATAAGCACGTTATACGTGTATGGCTTGAGATCATTTCAGTTTATTATTTCCTTGGGCCCTCTAGAAAATGTATTATGTGACAGATTAAAACTTTAGCACTAGGCTGAGAATCTTAGGGCATTTGTAATTGTTTTATACTTGCAATTGAAAAAATATGTTCAACTCAGCCTCAATGCACTGGGAATGTACACAGTGTATTCTTTCTATAGTCAGGAGGAAAGACAAGGAGTTACTCAGCAAACTAACAGGCCCACACACCCCCAACCCATAATGTATCAATTAACACAAGTTTACTGAAATGTGACTTTGTTCAGAATGCGACTTGACACTTAAAAGACAAAAAGATCTTGGCATAGGGTTACATGAGCAATATGGATTCCTAGTTTATATTACACAAAACTCTGGCAAACAACTACAAACCATTGTCAGTATGATTATCATGCCATGTTAACATTGTTTGAAGGTTTTCTACATAGCAAAAAAAGAAGGCTTTCAGAATGTTTGCACTTCACAAGACAAGAAACACACACTTGAACGTATTCCACTGGTATATCAATGAAGTCACAGGGTGCCCTTAGCAGCATTAGAGAAGCACATTTAACCTTGGACACAGAAAAATGAGGCAGCTACAGGGACAATCCCCAGCAGGATGCTTTCCTTCACAAGCATCATTGAAATGAATGGGAGATGCTCAAGCATCTGCTGTCTCAGATTTATTTTTTTTGCAACTGCTAAAATTGGCATAGTATTTACACATTTAAAACATACCCTCTAATCTTAAAAATATGTTCTTGGTCATGCATAGGATAAATATGTTCTTGGGAATAGTACAGATGCCAGAGAAATGGGATTAAAGCTGATCTTTAACATTTACATCAGTTACCACTGACTACAAGATGCTTGATGGGTGCTCTTCTACAATGAATAGCTTACTAGAACCTTCCCACAGTGGTGGACATGACCTCTTAACTTGTGATTATGTCTCATGGTCTTTAATTTTTTCTAACTGTTGTCTTGCAAATTTGTGATGACCAACATATCTTTCTTTTACAACACAGACCTAGAGGTTGCACTCTACAAGATTGTAAAGATGATCCAAACTGCTAGGCATAGATTATTAGTGATGCCACTAAATATATCACTGAGAACAGTCAACCCATATACATGGGAATAATCTAACAAAATGAAGTGATGACTATGTCCTAATGAAAAGGATGGAATAGAATTTAGCTGTGACTCAAGTCCCTTTGATGTCAATAGAATACATGGCCAACTGCTAAATTTATATGGAGGGAAATTTCAGTAAAAGTTCTTCTTTTGATGGTCTGTCCTCCTTAGAGGTAAAGCAGTTGTCTGTGTATTACAAATTACCATCTGTATAATGCTATCAGTGTATACTCCATGCACATTTAATTATTATTTTTTGCACATTTAATGTATATGGATCATATTCTGAGTTGGATGGTACTTCTTCTGTCACCAGTCAGTTAGGATCTGTAAAAGTTTTTTGACCCTTGCCAAGGAAATCAGCTTAGAACCAGCTTGTCAAAGTGGCTGAGCATATGCTGGGACTACAGACCAATGCAACTTCACAGTCTCGATTTTATAAAAATTGGAGGATTTATAGATGAATACAATATGAATGTATCTTTGACCTTCCCAGTACCTCCCAATGAGTATATGGAGAACATTTACCACATATAGATACCAAAACACTTCAAATACAGAAGGAGAAAAAGCTGCATGACATGGTACACTTTTCACTGTGCAACTCAGCATTTTTATCTTAATGTGTGTGACAGGAGATCCTAATCATGCAAATGTCAAGTCCTAAGCACTCAGTCATAGTTATCTTCTGGCAGCGAGTTCCATGGGTTAATGATGTACATTGTTAAAAGTTTAATAAGTTTCTAAAATCTTGTGTAAGTTGGAGAACAAAAAAAAAATGAACATCTTCATGCTAACAGCACAGAACATAATTAAAAGAATCTTTTATGCCTCGTAGAAAACCTTGGGAAAAAATCTGTTTAAAATATGATGCAGAGAACTTGATTTTGCATGGCATCTTTCACACAAACTTTGTCCCAGAACACTATACAGAATCATCTAAAAGTAACGTTTTCAATTACGCAATGCAGTTGCAAGAAATAAATGATGAATAAATTAAAGTACTCAGTCATAAATCCAATTAGAAAGAGAGAGAGAGAGAGAGAGAAGGAAAAATTAAGAAGCATAAGCAAGGCTGAAATATGCATTTTAAAAAGCAGTTTTAGAAGAGATGGAGAATTAATGAGGCAAAGAGACACAAGAAGACTGGTGCATGGACTCTCGCTGTGCAAAGGAAAATAGTGTTGCACTCTTCAGCTGACATCACTAGAAGGTCACTCTGGCTTGAGGGGAATTGAGACTCATAAATTTATAGGCCAGGACACAGCCCATTATGAAGCATGGAATTCAAACTGTTATACCATTATGTCCATAACTATGGAAGTTAATGCAGGTCTTTCAATTGAGTTGAAAGGTACCTTGTTATCTGAGCCCTCACTGGATTAAAGCAACACCAAAGAAGTTGAGAAAGCACCATGACAAAACAGTTAAGGATGAATTGGAATGATTACGGCCCCCACTTCAAACTTTCTGATCCTGGAGAATGAAACAGACGGTAGGAAGAAACAATGGCCATAAATAACTCCTTGGCAACAGGAAAATTAGAAAATTAGATTGTATTAAAAAGACAGACCAGGTGATATTCTTGTGCCATATTCTGGGGGTCTCTAACTGTATTAGCTATGCAGCTACATGCTTGGAGAATGTGCAGAACCTTTTAGAGACCAGAGCACAGCTCTCAACTCTGAAGTTTTGGGTACATCTTCATTTTAGGGCTAAATGCATGACTTATGTCTATTTGATGCTGTCCAATTTTTTTATATCTAGTTGGGCACACTGGATCGAGAGGAAAATACAATCTACAGGTGTTTCCCTTAACTCCCTTCTTACGTTAAATGAAAGCCAAGCATATAGAACCTTGAAACAGATTTGTAGACATTGAAAAACAAACGTTCTGTTCTCTAGCACATAACACATGCTTCCCTCTGGTGTTTGGCATCACCCCTGATTAAAGTGCACTTGCTGCTTACTTCTCACAGCTTATTCCCTCTCAATTACGTTGAGCCTTCATGCTCATATGATTCAATGCCCTACCTTCAGTGGTCCTGTCTGGGAGAGTTGCAAACATTCCCTATCACAAAAGACTCTGCCCATGTACAGGGCCAACCCTAGCCCTTCTGGTGCCCTAGGCAGCACAGCTCCGCCCCCACCCTGAGTCACTGTGCCTGCCACCTACTCATGAGTAGCCATGCACCTGCCATCTACTCACAAGTAGCCTCGCACCTGCTGCCTACACATGAGTAGGCACGGAACTACTCATAAGTAGGCAGCAGGCATGGGGCTACTCACGAGTAGGCAGCAGGCATGGGGATAAGATGCTGGCCATGTCAAAATCAGTAGGACCCAGTCTCGGTGATCGAGCAGAAAAAGAGGGAAGAGAAGGTGCCATGGCGGCAATCAGGAGGGCAGGCAGAAATGGAAGGAAGGTAAGAAAAGGTGTGGTGGTGATTGGGGGGGGGGGGCAGAAAGGGAGGAAAGGGAAGGAAAGGTAAGGGGCAGAATGGGAGGAAGGTGCCATGGCGACAATTGGGGGGGTGAGCAGAAAGGAAGAAAAGGTGTGTTGATGATTGGGGGTGGGCAGAAAGGGAGGAAAGGGAAGGGAAGGTGGGCAGAAAGGGAGGAAGGTGCCACGGCGACAATTGGGGGGATGGGCAGAAAGGAAGGAAAGGTGCGGTGATGATTGGGGGTGGGCAGAAAGGGAGGAAAGGGAAGGGAAGGTGGGCAGAAAGGGAGGAAGGTGCCACGGCGACAATTGGGGGGTGGGCAGAAAGGAAGAAAAGGTGCGGTGATGATTGGGGGTGGGCAGAAAGGGAGGGAAGGGAAGGTGGGCAGAAAGGTGCCACGGCGACAATTGGGGGGGTGGGCAGAAAGGAAGGAAAGGTGCGGTGATGATTGGGGGTGGGCAGAAAGGGAGGGAAGGGAAGTGCCTTGGGGCAATCGGGGAGGGTGGGCAGAAAGGGAAGGGAAGGTGGTGGCGATCAGGAGGGTAGAAAGGGAGGGAAGGTGCCAAGGCGGCAATCGGGGGTGGGCAGAAAGAAAGGGAAAGGTGCGGCGACGATTGAGGAAGGTGGGCAGAAAGGGAGGGAAGGGAAGGAAAGGAAAGGTGTGGTGGCGGCGATCAGGGGGGTGGGCAGAAAGGGATGGAAGGGAAAGAAAGGTGCCGCAATGGAGGGAAGAGAGGCAGGCATGCAAACTAGGTGTTTGTCATGGAGGGGGGTGAAGCCCAATTCGGTGCCCCCTCCCTCCCGGTGCACTAGGCAAGCATCTAGTTTGCCTAGTGGGCGAGCCCGCCCTGCCCATGTAGGAGGAAAGAAACCTGAATTAGTAGCTCATATTCTACTCTACTCTGATTTTTATGAAAAAGTGCAGGACTCCATAATCAGCCCCCTTTAGGGACAATCTGGAGAGAGGCTAGTTCTCTTTCTAGTATCAGACTGGCATCACCATATTACAAGGTTTGATTGCTACAATGATCAGGGAGCATAAGATTAGATTTCTTATTGGGTAACTTTTTACTGTATTTCAAACTTAAAGAAGCATTTCAATCTGTATTCTTTGTTGTATATTTTTATGTACACCAATAAAAGTACTGAAACTGAAAGACTAGAAAAGCAAAACCCGAAGAGAAAGACATACCTCATCTCAACACTTCGAGAATACTGTTTTGGCAATGTTCCTATCTTTTTTGGGTTGCAAAGGAAAGACCCAAGAGGTTAATGGTCATGGGTCTTATCTCTCTGAGTTGCAGTCCCCTGACCCACATGGCTTTTGGATCATGCGGGTGCCCCTGTCTTTGGAATCAACTTCTTTGTGGTCAGATGGAATTGCACAGGGGAAGGGAAAATCAAAAAGAACCATAACCATAAGATCCTTCTGTTGACAACCATATGATCCTTCTGTTGATGTAAAATAAACTGAAAGAGAATAAAGGTGTAACAAGCTGCAGTTTCACTGCATATGCTGTCCAATTCCTTTGGTTTCCGAATCTTGTACAATGCAATGTTCCTACTGGCTCCACTTTGAAAAATCCTGGTGACTCAGAAAACTAGGGAGAAATTGGATAGGGAGAATTTCAAAAACATTCTTAGTCTTATCATGAAGAAATGTAACAGCCCACTCACCTGTTGGTAGCTGCAGCACTATGATTACCCTTTGCTGTAGTAATAAGAGAGTTTAATTGGAACTCCATGGGATCTTCCTATAGGTAACTGAACAAATACATTCACTTCCCTGTAGATGGCTTTATCTGTTTTTAAGTTAGAAACACCAGTCATGATGCAGCCCTCAGAGGCCTCCTGTTAACAGACAACACCATATGCTGGAGCCTTCCATGTCATATGTTCATTATGTTGTCTAATGGAGATTTCCAACTGCCAGCTAGTGCAGGCTCATGATGCTGTCAAACAGAATTGTAGGCAACATGAAATCCACTTAGTAGACAGAAAATACCACAAACCCTAATGATCTTCAGCCACATTGAACTTGTTGTGTTTTGTAAGATGGCATCAGTTAATGCCTTTGAATGCAGTGTAGTTTGGAGTCAGGCAATGTCTTGAGAATAATTATTCTACCACAATGGCTGTCAGGCTTCTTCTCTGTCTCCTGTGCTAATTAGATGGGTTTTTTAAAAAAAAAAAATAACATAAAAAAGGTTAGCTCACACTGTGCTTGAATCCACTGTAAAGCAAGAGAGGAAGAGGAAACATACATCTAGACATAAGTTTTGTCTAGTTTTAAACAGACTTCTTTTAAGAAACAAAACTGGATGCCTGCTTAGCTATTCAACTCAAGTTCACTCTTGGAAGGGGTGGGGAGAGGATCTTGTCAATGAAGTCAAACCAAGAGCCCAGAGAGCAAAAAGGGTTTGGAGGGTCTTTTTTTTAAAGGGCTTTATTAAAAGCAGACAGATTCGCTACCCTTTTAGCAAAACCTGTTATCTGATGACGTGAATTAAAGTCTCTCAAATGACTAATAATCATATCAAGGCTGCCATGTCAGCTTGTAGATTTGAATAAGAGGGTCTGAAAACGTTTGCATGCCTCGATGTGCTGGTGCTAAGAAGCTAATGTGATAGCGCTGTCATAAAGCGCTGGGAAGACATGACTTAATGTAATCTGTCATGTCATATGCTAATCTTCAGCCATTACTTGAGTGCTGTAAGTAAGTAGAAAGCATTTGGGAGAAATCCTTTTCAATTTCTCTGAGTACCACTTCTGCTGCTGGTCAGCTCAAATGGGTTTTGTGCATTTAATGCCTAGCTCAAGTCAAGTTGGTTTAGGTCACACTTAATTAACCAGCACATTGATGGCAGGGGTTGGTACAGCACTATGGAAAATGGATATTTCTGATACTCCATGGCATGTAAATATTTCATATGCTAGAGGAAAAAGGAGACTTTCTCAGTCCTTGAAAGAGTATGTCCTTTCAGAGAAAGACCCACTGTGACTCTTTAAAAAGACCACGGGGGGAAAGGGGGTGTTGTGCCTGTTTTTATCCTGCTTGTACATGTGAGCACAGTTTACACAAAGACAATTATAAATAGTTAAAGAGATTTCCTTTTTGTAACTGGGAACTTTTAAATCACTCAATGCAAGCTGCCACTTAGCTGACAATGGAGAGAGGCTGCTTTCAACTTGATGTACTTATTAATAAGAACAGAACAAGTGATCAAAGGGGGGAAAATTTCACCTCGCTTATTTGTTTTAGCAAATTGACACCAATATTTCTTAGTATGCAGCAGGTAAAAAAAAAAGAATCTGAAGGCAAAGTACAGTATATGGGATGAGAATGAAACATATTAGTGGTAATGATAGATATTTCAGGACAATTTCCTAGCAAAGTGTGGAGGGATTTTGAATCAACATTTGAAGGCTATTTTAATAATAGCTACAACCTATTAAAATAAATGCTTATGACGCTATGACTTAAGCAGCTATGTACTTGGAAGACAGCAATGGTTTTAGCCGGGCAGTGTTTGAAGCCAATGCTCCAGATACAAGAAATTCAGACCATTCCAGTGAAGACTGCCACATGAATAAGAGAGAGACAAATACATCTGAATCCAATGAAGAATGAGATTGCATAGTTGAAGCTTCCTCATTCCTAGGAAATAAGAGGTTGGTTGGTGCATCCTATCCACCAAATACCAATCAAGAAGAGAACATGTAATCATCTTCTGCTCATCTTCACCTAAGCGTTCTGCTGAAGGATCAATCTTTACCTTTAATGCCCTATGTGGTCTGGGACCAACATACTTTCAGGACCGTCTCTCCTGGTATGTCCCCTGAAGAGCACTGCACTTGAAGCATCAAGATCTGCTGGTGGTCCCCAGTCCCAAATATGTCTGTCTAGTCTCAACGAGAGCCACAGCCTTCTCAGCTCTGGCATTAGCCTGGTGGAATAGTCTTCCTACTGAGATCTGGGCCCTACAGGACAATGCAGTTCCACAGAGCCTGTACAATGGAGATGTTCTGCCAGGTCTGTGGCTGAGGCAGTGGAGAGCTATTGCTCAGCATTGCTTGTTATGTTCAATCTATATTGTCTTTTGTCTGTCCATCTCTTGTGCATCAATTGCCATCTACCTGCACACAGGGAGCCTACATAGGAGCAGATGGAGATGGAGTGATTAAACGTTGCCATTGATTGTTATTACTGTTATTTATTGCTGTTATTTGATTGTGTTTTTATGACTGTAAAGTTTTAGATACCGATTATGTACTTACTGCTGCCTGGAACCTGCCTGCAGGGGAAGGAGGGCTAGAAGTCAAATAAATGAAATCCATAGAATCCCTACCAAGCTTAAGCATTTCTAGCATTTTTACATTTATCTTAAACTACTGTGCTCCACCTTTGCACATATCAAAGTAGCTTGTGATCAGCTAAGTTACAATACATAAACCACCAATCCACCACAAGTAAAAGAGATAGAAGAATATCAGCAAGAACACTGTACAGGACATAATGAAAACATTTTATAAAGACTCAAGTACACCTTAGGGCTGCTTCTGTTTAAAAAGGCATTTCTGAGCTGTTTCTTTCTCTCTGTGTGTGGGGGGGGGAGGGATATCAGTACCTGTACCTTTTTCATGACTGGAGAGAGGTTTGGGTGTTTTCCCTCCAGTGTGGAAATAGTATGAGAGGAAAGGATTAAAGTTTTCTCTAACCCGCACCATTCTCCTCCTGAATAAAGCAATCTCAGAGGCTAGTTTTGCAAAGAAAAAAAATGTTTTAAACATAGAAAAAACTTGAATGCCTACCAAAAGCCCTTTGCCTACCAAAAATCTTACCAATATATTAACATGTTTTACAAACTAACAAAGAGGATTCTGTTTTTCTGCAGCAACCCATTCCATAAAATGGAGCTACCACTGAGAAGGCTCTGGCTGTAGACATTTTCAAACAAATTTGATGAACAGCACACAGTCAGCAGATGCTCCATTCCACTCTTATGGGGAGGACATAGAGTAAAACTAGATATGACAGCATTCCAAGGTCAACATCTCATCACTTGAAAAGGTGCAGGGTGGGGAGAAACAAGAGCACCTAGTCCTAGCATGACCAGCCCCCTGTGGCATTTTTAAGTGGCTCATGGGATTTTGAATGGCCCAATCCAGGGATGCTGTCACATTTAGTTTGGTTCACAGTCCATGTATATTGGTTTGCCATGTGCAGACAGAGAAAGGGGCAAACAGGTGAAAATGGCATTGGAGGGAAACAAGAATCCCCTCCTCCCCCCCTCACATTGCTCTGGAGTGATATTGATAGTGAGCAAATGATATTAAGGTAAGCAGCAGTTCTTCAGTGTGACAGTGAGTCAGAAGAGATGCTCATGTCCCAACTCATATATGTGGCATCTAGTTTGGACCTCAATCTTCTTGGTTTGTGTCACAAAATAACGCAGGCGGAGCCACTGTTCACTTGCTAGTGTACTTTATTCCAGCTTTGCCTGCTCCAGTTGTGCTCCCATGAATCGCCTCCCTCTTCTCCCCACCTCACTGGCTCCCTCCCGCAGTCTCCTCCTGGCTTAAAGCGCTTCCACCCACGCCTGGAGAGTGCGGTCCCTTAAAGGGGCCATTACGCTTGAACTTGAAACGAAAAGGGTTGAAGCGCCAGCATCCATCTCTGTACCCTATCGTTCTGGTCTTATTCTTTCATCCACTTGAGGGCTGCATGATCTGTGACAGTTTGCATTATTGTGTTAGGCTGAGGCTCAGTATGACCATCTCAGGCCCAAAGGGCTTAGTGCAAGGCCTCACTCAAGTAAAATAAATCCCAATAAATAAGAGACTGAGACAGGGACACAGAGTCTCATGTTGTACCATCCATAATGTTTTTCTTCCACAGTCCAGGACTACCCTCCAAGGTGGTTGTGGTGAGGACTACCCTCCAAGGTGATTGTGCTATGTGAGATATGAGAAGTGGGAAGTTGTCTGAGGATTTGCTAGCAGATATTAGGACAGAAAAGGGACAGCTAAAACAATTAGAGGCTTGAAAAAATGCAGATGTCGTTACCGAAGGACCATCTCCTTCCATACTATCCAGCCCACCAGTTATGGTCCGCATTACTCTCTGTGTCCTCACCTTTAGAGGTAAGGGAGGTGGAAACCAGAGACAGAGCATTTTCTGGGACAGCACTTTGCCTTTGGAATGCCCTCTCCTTTGAGGCTTGCCTGATGCCTATTTTATTTTTTATTAAGCACCAGGCTAAAGTTTTAGTAATTACATGTGGATACAGCACACTCGGCCATATGACTCTGCCATTCAGTTTATTATGTTACCTCCAGATTTCAAAGAATGCACAAGAACACACTCCAGAGGCTAATGCAACTAAACTAAATATTCATCCACCTTTAGGTCAAAAAGCTGAAAAAGATGGCACATCAGTGAAAAGCAAAATAGATGCAATACATTAAGAGTAAAATTGGTTTTACTGAACTTTTACAAGGAAAAAATGGATCCCAAATTTGTTCTAGTTTATAGTCAATAGCCTATAGAAAATCAACAGCTGGTGACAATATTAAACTATGAATGTTTTAGTAAGCACTGCTGCAGATAACTACCTGAAAGAAGGAAATCAATACTATAACAGATGAGAAAAAGAGAGATTATTTGCCCATGCAAATAGAATTAACTTAAATGAGTGCAAAGAACAAACTAAGGCTGTGCAGCAAGGGGCCTACTGCAAGTTTATCATTCTGAGTAGATTTTTATATATTAAGAAAGTCAACAGATTTGACATAAGGAGAACAAATAAAGAAAAACAGAGAGCTGCTAAAATACCTCCAGATAGCCATAAACTCTAAGAGGTCACCTGATCAGCTTCTTACAGGACAGCACCAATAGGTGATGCTTTGTTCCTCAACAATCAGAAAGCAACAACAACTGGAGGGACTATTACAAAAGAAAGCTCTTTTGTCCTCCTTCTAGCACAGACACACATTTGATGAACTTTGCCTGCCACTAAGCTCTGGTAATGAATGGCTGATTTACATTGGTGACGATGAGGGGAACAATGGTGGTCAGCACCTAGACAGCAGTGAGTGGGGCCAGCCCCACTCTTGTAGTAGTCTCTCTTTCAGGACTAGCTCTTAAAATTCCTCTTAAAGTCTATCAATCCCAAGAAGACAAAATGACCAACTTTTTTAAAAAAATCTATAAAACCATGAAAGCTCTTTAGATAACACTTAGAAAACTCTTAGTCAAAATACAGAAAAGGAAGATACTCTGAACAGTTCTGTGAACAACTAGCCTGTCTGCAAATGACTAGATCAATTTTGTTCACACCGTCAGCAACGGAGATGTTAACTCCTAAAGTTTAAGAACAGTTAATTCAGTATAGTCACCAGCATATGGTATATCTATCTCTTACTTGTCATAATCACAGTAAATCACATGGTAAACCACGACACATGGTAGGTATTGCACATGTAAATATTAGACACCCTTTCCATTATGCCTCCAGGTTCCACTTCCTAGTAGGACTGCCAAGCCCCGGGTCTGGGAGGGGAATTCCCCGCTGGGGAGGTTCCCAACCCACCAGCTCACATTGGGCCGGTGGGGGGAACCTCCACCTACATTGCTGACTTGATGACATCACCTGGAAGTGATGCAATCAAAATGGCAGCACCCATGCAGTGCTGCTCTAGGCATTTTCAGGAAAATGCTATGGTTTTCCCGGACACTCTAGCCAATTGGGAGGAAAAACTCTATGGTGCAATAGGTACCATAGAGTTTTACCTCCCAAATGGTTAGAGCATCTGGGAAAACCATAGAGTTTTCCTGGAAATGCATAGAGTGGCCTGCACAAGCCCCGCCATTTTGATGACATCACTTCCGGGTGACATCATTGCACCGTGCATGCACTTTGCGCATGCAACAGACCCCCCGCTCCAGGAAACTGGGGACTTGGCAACCCTACTTCCTAGACTTCCACTACGAAGCAAAACATACCATCAATCTGCAAAAGGGTATGTGGTTCCTCCTTTCTGAGTGTATTACGCAGTATTACAGCAAGAAAAAAAATCACTGAACCTTCCTACAGTTCAGAGAAGCAAACACCAATCTTGCCTCCTGTAATTTCTCTCACCTGTACTTCAAGCTTCCTGCATTAATGTAAAATTGATCTTCCTGGGCACATATTAGGCAATGCTTTAGCAATCTGCTGCATATGGATCACACAAACAAACCTGTATTGCTATGGGGCTACTTTTTTCCCGTAATCATAGTGAGTAGGTCCATGATGCCCATGTGCCTGAGTCCAGAAGATCAGAGATACAGGATTTTGCTTAGCCACAACAATAGCACTTGCTCTGCCAGTTGCCTCAGATTAGCAGCCAAGGTTCCAACTTGATTGCTTTAGTTTCAAATGAAAACTTTATATACAGACAGAGGATGTTTCTACATGAAATGCTTGGGGTTTTTTTCCTCTGATACTATCCCACTTCCAGCTGTAGGCCTCTTATAAGTCTGCTTCTTGACAGGTTGCTTTTCTCTGCTTTTTCTAAGCTATTGAGCCGAGCTTTCCCTTGCAAACAACTCTGTCAGTGCTTTCATCATCAGTCAGGTAGCAATGTGCTGCCCTCTTTTTTTCTTCTTCTTTTGTGTATGTGCTATATTGACACAGCAGGATAATGAGGTATAGTTTTCATAGAGCAACTGAGTCCCACTGTTTCTAAAACGGAGGCTGCATTTTTAAACAGTTCAGTCTCCACCCTACCCTGCCTTGTGCTCAAAAAACCCTATGCTTGTGCAGGCTTACTGGAACCTCTTTTGAAACAAGAGAGAGGAGAAGGACCCAGTTCCATGCTTCTCTTCCCTCTCACTCACACAAACATCACATCCTCTCCCCCATTTCACTTCCAAGCCTCCGATTCCCAGCTATGAGAAGCCACTTTCCCTCAGCTTCTTTGGCTGAATGTTATAATAGCCACAATAAATGCCAGAGATCTTGTCATATGCCCACCCCCACTCCATTTCCAGCCACTCTTAGGGTCTTGATCTCCCAGAGAATCAGAAATTGTGTTTGTGTGTACTCGAGTGACTGCTTGATAATCCCCCTTTGATCAGTTCAGAGCTTAAAACAGTCCATTAGCAGTCAACATATTTAGGGGGGGATTATAAGAGCTAAGCATACCATTCTACTGTAAAACAAGATTCCACCCCACCAAAACCCTCAGTTTATGTTCTGTTGTTGGATTTTTGTTTGTTTGTGGGTTTTGTAATGGCAAGCACTGTCATTGATGCTGGGAAAGACAGAAGGCAAAAGAATTGGACAGCAAAAGATGAGATGGCTGGACAGCATTACTGATGTTAACTAACATCAATTTAAGTGGACTTCAGAGGATGGTGGAAGACAGGACAGCCTGGCATGACTTGGTTCATGGGGTTGCAAAGAGTCGGACTCAACTGTGCAACTGAACTGAAAAGGCAGCAGTTAAAAAAAAGTGGCTGGGAAGTAGCTGGATGTAGTATAGAAATAGATAGATGTGAGCAGCAACTGGCCAGATTTCACACACAAAAATCAGTGCAAAGGTACAAACATCAGTGCAAAGGTAGTCTAACAAAAACACAGAGAAAAGTTGGGAGAAAATCAGCAGAGCAACAAGTGACAGACAAAACTGTGTGGATGGTTGAGGAAAAACAGAAGCCAAGCTGCAGCAAAAACTGTAGAAATGAACAGAATGACTGAAATAATTGGTGGGTCCCTCATAAGCCTAATCACATATCAGGAAAAAAGGCATTGTAAAGTAAAGAATCTATAGCAATTTAAATGTGCAAATGTGAGATGTCCTACAAGAGGACCTCTAAAAAAGAAAGCAAAAAAACCCAAACCTACTGAACAACAGTCTTTAAAATAACATCATTTTCTGATTTTTCCTCTTGCATACCAATGACAATACATATATAAATATTGATATACAATCAAAGCAGGCCTATATGACTATTTCTTGATGAAACTCCTTTTCCCTTGCTGAAACGGTTGCCCAGTGTCTTAGCTAGCATACTCCTGAGTGCAAAAAATGTCCTCCTCCTTTATAATTTCTAATTATATAAACACAATCACATTAATTTTCCCATTTTCTTCATTATTAACAATCTATACTTACACAATTCCATAATGTCCACTGGTGGTTTACCTTTCAGACAACAAATTCTGAATCTTACACAGCTGAATATGGAGCCTCCTAATTAAAGAGAGGGGAATATTCTGGCACATTACTTGAAACATAATCAAGTCAAGCAGAGAAATGATCCTGCAGTCCTGGAACCCTTTTTCCTTCTCAGCAAGTTGCAACTGCTGCTTTTCTTGTGGCCTTTTTTCAGCTGGTAGTGCACACTGAGCAGAAAGCCCTCTCCTTCCACAATGGAAGGACATCAAGGGTGGCCACAGCTATTCAGCCAATAGCATGACCAGGGAGCTGTGTCTTTAGGTGGAGTGGAACTCTCTGGGCATTTTCACACTGACCTTAATCGGCAGCGACGCCCCTCTTCACCGCGCAGGATCTGCGCGGATTTCGCACCAATTGCTGCGGAGCACCCGGAAGAGCCGCAAAGTCCCGCGGCTTTTGCGGCGCAAATGTAAACTGGTTTTTGGCGGTTTACATTTGCGCCGCAAAAGCCACGGGACTTTGCGGCTCTTCCGGGTGCTCCGCAGCAATTGGTGCGAAATCCACCCAGATCCTGCGCGGTGAAGAGGGGCGTCGCTGCCAATTAAGGTCAGTGCGAAAATGCCCTCTCAGAATTTTGGGGCAAAAAACACTGTTTAGTCCCAGCCAATCATTGCTGAACTGATGAAGCTTCCACAAGTAACCTCACAGACTTTGGTAGGCAGGACTTTCTTTGTATAAAAAGCCCAGCAGCAACTTATTTGCATATTAGGCCACACCCCCTGATATCACCATTGTTTCGCACAAGGCTTTTGTGTATGAAAAGTCCAGCAATAACTCATTTGCATATTAGGCCACACACCCTGATACCAAGCCAGCCAGAACTGCATTCCTGTGCGTTCCTGCTCAAAAAAAGCCTGCTGGTAGGATGAATGGCTACAACAACAGAGAGAAAGCAAGAGAACGTCTTGTGTTTTTGAAGATGCCTCTTCATACTGAAAACTATTTATGGGAAACTACTCTTAGAAGCAGCCAGCATGGTATTGTGGTTAAGTGCAGTGGGTTCTAATCTGGAGAACCAGGTTTCAGTCACCACTCCTCCTCATAAAGCCTGCTGGGTGATCTTAGACCACTCACAGTTCTCTCCGCTCTCTCTCAGCTGCCCGCACTGACCCCAAAAGGTGCCTGTTGTGAGAAGAGGAAGGGAAGGAGATTGTAAGCTGCTTAGAGACTCCTTAAGGAAGAGAAAAGTGGAATATAAAAACCAGTTCTTCTATTTACAACAGGAACTCATTTGCATATTAGGCCACACCCTCTGACTCCAAGCATTTCTGTGCATTCCTGCTCAAAAAAACCCCTGTCTTACAGTGCCCTAGAGAAGGTACTCTGTGATCCTCATAACTTCAAGAAGGTACCCACAGTGAAAAGGATAGGTGTTGTATATCTGGAAAGTTCTGTAATAATGCTGAAAGAAGGAAATGAGGAACACATGTTCGCTTGCATGTGAAGAATATTGCACCACAGTCCTTCAGCTGTGTGTACAGCACTTCTATGCTTTTAAAAAGTGCAGTCTGTCACAAGTGTCTTCACATGAAACCAGTGAATTGATATCTCCTTGTTAATATTAAACTACATGTTTGCACAGCATAAATATTGTGGAGTTAAAATACTTGCATTGGTTTTTAAAGGAAATAGTATTTTTGTGTGCATGCATATGCCAGTTTGTGTATGTGTGTAAGTGGACTGCAGCTTTGCCAATTTGGCAAGATTGTCAAAAAGAAAACCACTGCTGTTTGACCTGCTGTTAAACCTGTTAGCAATTTAACTACAATATAAAGTCAGTGTTTCATCAAAGTAACTTAATATAGCTCCACAATGATTTTAAGAACTAGCAGTGCCTCATAATGTTGTGGTTTTTCACAAGACTGTCGTGGGCTTTGATTGCCTATTGCATGAAGGCAAAATAGGATTCCATGTTAGAGAACAAGAGAGACAGAGAGAAAGGGACAGCCTTTAAAGCATTTTAAAAGAAACTTTCTTAATTCTTAATGTATAAATAAATTCTTTATAATACAGTGTGGAAGTAGGCTTTGCTTAGAAAGAGGAAAAATATACATAACATTAATAGTCTCACAGTCAACAATACTGAGCTTTAAACTGATCCAGATCCAAAAGTTAAGCAGGCCAGTTCTCCGCCACTAATTACAAAATGAACATGCACTGTGATGTGGACATAATAACAAGTCTCAGATTCATAGTTCTTCGGGAATTATTCCTTATTATATAAATGGATCATATGTTTGTGTTCATGTGTGTGTTTATTCCATTTTTATCCTGTTTTCTGCTTCTTCTAAGGAGCTAAGTCTGGTTCACATGGTTCTCCTTTCCTCCGTTTTGCCCTCACAAGAACTCTGTAAAACAGATTAGGATGAGTGAGAGTGAAGGCCAAAAACACTGAATGAACGTCAGTGTGAGCAGGGATCTGAATCTAAGTCAGCCCAGGCCAACTCTTTGTACTACATAGGCTCTCTTTGTCATTGTACTACATAGGCTCTCTACCCTCACCTTTCTACCTCACAGGGTTGTTGTGAGGAGAAAATGCAGGGAGGGGGACTATGTCTGTTAAGAACATAAGAGAAGCCACGTTGGATCAGGCCAATGGCCCATCCAGTCCAACACTCTGTGTCACACAGTGGCCAATATATGTGTGTGTGTGAATATATATGCACACACACACACTCATATGCATACACACACACACACAAAGTACTTCTTTCTCTACTTTCTCCATCCCATGCATAATCTTGTAAACCTCTATCATGTCACCCCGCAGTCGACGTTTCTCCAAGCTAAAGAGCCCCAAGCGTTTTAACCTTTCTTCCTAGGGAAAGTGTTTCTAACCTTTAATCATTCTAGTTGCCCTTTTCTGCACTTTTTCCAATGCTATAACATCCTTTTTGAGATGTGATGACCAGAATTGTACACAGTATTCCAAATGAGACTGCCACTATACAGGGGCATTATGATACTGGCTGATTTTTTTTTCAATTCCTTTCCTAATAATTCCCAGCATGGTGTTGGCATTTTTTATTGCAATCGCACACCGTCTTGACATTTTCAGTGAGTTATCTACCAAGATCTCTCTCTTGGTCAGTCTCTGCCGGTTCACAACCCATCAACTTGTATTTGTAGCTGGGATTCTTGGCCCCAATGTGCAGTACTTTGCACTTGGCCACATTGAACCTCATCTGCCACGTTGATGCCCACTCACCCAGCCTCAACAGATCCTTTTGGAGTGCCTCACAATCCTCTCTGGTTCTCACCACCCTGAACAATTTAGTGTCATCTGCAAACTTGGCCACTTCACTGCTTACTCCCAACTCCAGATCATTAATGAACAAATTAAAGAGCATGGGACCCAGTACTGAGCCCTGCGGCACCCCACTGCTTACCGTCCTCCACTTTGAAGACTGCCCATTTATACTCACTCTCTGCTTCCTATTAATTAGCCAGTTTTTGATCCACAAGAGGACCTGTCCTTTTATTCCATGACTCTCGAGTTACTAAGGAACTTTATCAAAATCTTTCTGGAAGTCAAGGTAAACGACATCTATTGGGTCCCCTTTGTCCACATATTTGTTCACCCTCTCAAAGAACTGTAACAAGTTAGTGAGGCAAGATCTTCCCTTCCAGAACCCATGCTGAGTATTCCTCAATATCTTGTGTTCATCAGTGTGCCTACTCATTCTGTCCTTGATAATGCTTTCTACCAACTTTCCCAGTATTGAAGTCAGGCTGACTGGCCTGTAATTTCCCGGATCTCCTCTGGAACCCTTTTTAAAGATGGGGGTGACATTTGTTACCTTCCAGTCCTCAGGAACGAAGGCAGATTTCAATGAAAGATTACATATTTTTGTCAGGAGAGCCACAAGTTCAACTTTGAGTTCTTAAAGATGTTTGCCCTTAGCTCCTTGTTGTTGCCCTTAGCTCCTTAGGTGAGGGGGGAGATTTTAAAAAGTGTAACAAATAAATAATTGGGAATGAAGCCAGTCCAGCAAATGGCCAATACTACATTTGTAATTACATCCAAGAAGAAACTTTCAGTAATACCAATAAAGAACCAACATCCACAGAGTCACTAGCCTGCAAATATACCAAGGACCTATGATAAGTGTTCATTGACTGGTGTTTTAGTTTAAATGACTCAAGTTGGCCTCTGCAAGGAAATATCAGAGGAATCTACACCAATTACTATCAAGGCTTTTGAAGCTGTAGGGAGATACCTTGCTAATATCCCTAATGCAACAAGGCAACTTTCTAAATGTTACATTCTTTCCTCTGCTTTAAATGTAGATGAGTAATCTAATATTGACTTCAGCTCTCAGAGCTTTATCTTAGTCCCAGAAGATACATCAGGTTTATTTTATCTAGAAATGGGATAGTATAAATAATGTCAAAATCATGAACTTGTTTGATAAAATGAACTTGAAGTAGACTTTTTTTGTTGTGGTTAGTCTCAAGAGCACTGGACAACCAAATCCAGGATATGAAAATGTGATAGGAAAACAATTAAAGGAAAGTGAGAATAACAGCAGGAGAACAGAAGGGTGGAATGGAGATTTTTACACAAGGAAAGACCCCTTCATAAACACACAAATATGAACAGACGTGATGAATAAGGCACGCTGCAGAAATACTTCACAGATTTTGTAACCATTTAGAGATATGACTACATTGCAGTAATACTGCAAAATAAAAAAAAATGTTCTCTGTAGCACATGTAACTTATTGTCCCTTTTATTACTGAATTTTCCCTTCTTGTTAACAGCCCCCTCCTGTTCTCAGACCTCTATACCTCACTATCAACTTACAGTGTTCTAGTAGCCAGGAAGGACCCAGATCTAGACTGCTGGTACTGGCCCTCGCACTCTTCAGGAGATACAGCTGCTACTAGAATATTCATTGGAGTGGGTCACAGAAACTGTATCACTCCAGTCTTGTTCCATCTGCACTGTCTACCAAATTCCTTCAAGACTCAATTCAAGGTACTAATATTAATGTATAAAGCCCTATACAACTTGGGGCTGACATATCTTAAGAGTTACCTTCTCCCATATGAACCTATCTGTCTAGACCGGTCAGTGGCATACCAAGGGTGGTGTGGTGGTGTGGACCACCCTGGGTGCAGCTAGAGGAAGACCCTTGAAGGGGGCCTTTGAAGCCAGCATCATACTGCGTTCAGTGGAACATCTTTCCTTTTACTTTTGAAATGCAGTTCTGGCTGCAGCCACTAGAGGTGCAGGGAAGTCTGAGCATAATAGCAAAAAGCACACTAAGATAGACTAAATTTCCCTTTCTCCAAGACTGAAGCAAACTTCCTTATCAACAACTGAGATGGGCGCTGATAGCTGCTACAGTAATTGCCAGCCTGCAGGTAATTTTCTCCAATAGTCTAACCTTTCTCTCTTTCTTTCCTTGCACCCATCTCAGACAGATCTTGCAAAGCAGCAGTTAGGGTGTTGCTGCAAGATAAAACAACCTTCCCTCTCCTAATTTCTCTTCCTCTTTTCCACATGTTTCTCATTCATCTGTCTCACTTCACCTATTTTTTTTCTTGCCCCTCCCCTTATTTCCACTTCTGGATCTCAAAATCTTCTCACTCCTATCCCGCTTGGTGACAATGTATTTAAAAGTAGTACAGTAGCAAACCTTTGTTACTATTATGAACAGAAGGCACCGTGTTTGCTGAGCACTGTACACTGAACAGGTTCTGCTGGGCTACCCCCCCCCCTCCAGTTGGACTGTGATTCTGTGCTTGACATCAGCTAGCATTGTGATAATATTACTGTGTTGTGTTTGGCACTCTGTGATTACACACTGGTACTCCTGGGTACTTTGTACATTGCGCTGGTTCTTCTGGGCTTGCATAAATATCTCCCCTTCAGTTTCTACTGCAGAGATTCTGTGGTTTGACTTTAGTCCTTTGGAGGCAATGGAGAATGGGGCACTTTTTTTTGGAGTAGTGTGTTTCTTAACATCCAGTCTGGTGAAGCTGGCAATCACTACTTTGTGATGCTTTGACTAGAGTTAGTTAGTACAAGTTAGTATAAAGGCAGACTCCAAGTTCTCAAAAATGACTTGTAGATGCTTGGGATAGTTTGTACTGGTGCAGCTTCCCCAGAAGGCAAGTGCTAGGGTTCAGCAGGTCAGGTCACAGGCAAGATTGCAGAGAATAACCGAAGTCCAGTCCAGGGTCAAGAGTTCCAGAAAAGCCAGTTGGATCCAGTAGTAGCAAGGTGTACTTGTTGCATCTGCAATCTGCTGCTTCTCTCAGCTGAAGTTATAGCCAAGTCTTAATGAGCTAAACTCCCAGCCAGTTCCTTGGCAGTCATCCTGAAACCATTCATTCATCTCTTCAACTGACAGCTGATGACAGACCATGAGTTTAGCATTTCCCCTCTCTTGCAACTCTAAGCGTCTCTGACAGTGTCAGCACTGTAAGGGTGCTGGTGATCTTGGTGGACTGGGTGTGGTTTCTGAAGACTTGTTTACTGCTTCAGAGTTACAAGGCACTGGCTCAGTTTCAGCTGTAGGTTGTGACTCCTGATCAACTGGTAGCCTGATCTCTTGTTCTCCTCCTGGCTCGGAGCCAGCTTCTGGCTGTTCAATTAGCAGCTGAGGGCTTAGTGCAGGTAACTCTTCATCAGAGAAATCGGAGTCCTCACTTAGCACAGACTGACTTACGACATGGTAATTTCTTGGGCTTCAAAATGGAGAACAGAAGCCCTCCCAAGTGCTTGCTTAGAACACAAATGGTATGATGGAATTTATTTTTTTGCTCCTGTAGAGTTTTCAAGACAAGAGACATTCGAAGGTGGTTTGCTATTGCCTGCTACCATGTTGGCCTTCCTTAGCTTCTGGGATCTGATGTGATCAGGCTATCTAGGGGCTCCAAGGTCAGGGATAGGCTGAGAATCACGTGACCAGCCCAAAGTCAGTCAGCAAGCTTCCATGGCACAAGAGAGGATTCAAACCTGGACTTCTTAGATCCTAGTCCAACACTTTAAGCACTACACCATGCTGGCTGTCATGATGGAATGGTATGTTGGAATTTGAGGTGGGTTTTTTTTCTGGCATGATTATATATACAAAGTAAAATAAAAGGAATTTGTCACTGTCTATGTTTCTTTTCCTGCCATTGAATACAAAGTATGTGTCCAGTGGCACATTTATGACCAAACTTTGTTCTGCTGCTTCAGACCAGCACAGCTATCCACACAAATCTATTTTCTGGCCATTGTTATTTTTTGTCTTATTTCATGATTATTTCTGAAAATAATTTTGTCATATAGAGGAGGAGCCCTGACCTGGATAGGTCCAGCCTAGCCTGATCTAATCAGATCTCAGAAACTAAGATGGGTTGACACAGAAACTAAGCTGGGCTTCCAAAACTTCTTTAAAAATTAAAAAACTTCCAAATGTTGCCTTGAAAACACTATAGGCTCATCATATGTCAGCAAAAAAAAAAAAAAAAGTGGAAGGGGTGTTAAGAAATTATACACCCTGGGCATGAAATAGGCTAGGTACACCACTGAGTCAGATCATCTTCCGAAGTCTTGCTTCAGGTATTCTTGCTGAGGTCAGGCAATGTGAAATCTGAGAAAGGGCCTTCTCAGTCATGGCATCAAAACTCTGGAACTCCCTTCTCAGGGAGATTCATCTATCTCCCACAGTCATTGTCTTCCATCAGCTGGTTAAGACTTTTCTGTTCGGTGTATCCCAGGTAAATTTTTACTATATCTCCTCCCTGGTTGTGATTGTTTTCCAAATGTGCCCACTATCTGCAGGTAGGGGCCACACTGATAGAATACAGACTTTTCTCCAAACTTGGAGTAACCCCCAGGCTTGCAGAAAAATCTTAAAGCTGCTAAAAGGAGTGGGGGGAGAAAAGACAACCCCCAAAACAGAGAACAGTTTTCTGCACAAGCACAGAGAACTGTTCTCTGAATGCAGGAAGGCGCACAAGGAGGATAGGAGGGGAAGAGGGAGTGTGTGTGTATCTACACATCATTGTTTACCACATTGGGGATTCTACTAGTGAGGGAAAATGACATATTAATGTTTTAAATGAATAAACAAAATAAAATAACCTTCCTTAGCTCTTTATCGCCCAGCTTTCTTTAAAAATAAAAAGACAGTGTTCTCCTTGACCTGGATGGCCCAGGCTAGCTTGAGCTCCTCAGATCTCAGAAGCTAAGAAGCTGCCCTGGTTAGTAGTTGGAGGAGGTGGAGGAGGAGGAGAAGAAGAAGAAGAAGAAGAAATTGGATTTATATACCGCCCTATACTCTGAGTATACTCTGAAACCAGTATACTCAGAGTATACTATACTCTGAAACCAGAGTCTCAGAGCAGTCACAATCTCCTTTACCCCCTCCTCTGACAGACACCCTGTGAGGTGGGGGGGGGGGGGCTAAGAGAGCTCTTACAGCAGCTGCCCTTTCAAGGACAACTATGAAAGCTACGGCTGACCCAAGGCCATTCCAGCAGGTGCAAGTGGAGGAGTGGGGAATCAAATCGGTTCTCCCAGATAAGAGTCTGCACACTTAACCACTACACCAAACTGGCTCTCGGACCAGCTAGAAAATTCAGGGAGACAGGCAATGAAAAACTACCCATGAACATCTCTTAACTTGAAAACTCTATGGCAGGGGTGGCCAACAGTAGCTCTCCAGATGTTTTTTGCCTACAACTCCCAACAGCCATTGGCCATGCTGGCTGGAGCTGATGGAAGTTGTAGGCAAAAACATCTGGAGAACTACCATTGGCCACCCCTGCTCTATGGGATTCCCATAAGTTATCTGTGACTTGATGGTACTTTCTAACACTAATGTCAAAAAGCACTACCTGTAATCTCACAGGATATCTATAGCTGTTTTGGTTGGCCTGACAAAGATAAACAAATGGTTGCCATACTGAAGAAGGTATCTCATGAGACTTCAGTAACAAGCATGCATGGCTTACCTTACTGTTTTTAAAGAGGTCTGCAGAAGAAAAGATGTAAGGAGGGCTATCTCCTGCCCCCAAGTGAGACAGAAGTCAGGTGAGTGGCAGGTGTGCAGTTGGCTGGCTTGCAGTGGCAGTCAGATGGGAGACTGGTACCTTCCTCAAACTGTTGCTTGGAGCAACCACCTTAGTGCAAACGGAGAAATACTTCTGGGCATTGGGCACCAGTTCTGCCATTTACCGGACACTCCGGGGAAATCTCATACATATAATTTTGCTTATTTGCCAATCACTTCTGCCACCTTATTTTTATTACTGTCATTGGTGATTCTTTCGTTTTTTATGGTCTTTTAATGTAATTTCATGCCATTTCTTTATTACTAAGGAACTTAAGAACTAAGCCACTTTTTACACCATTTATATAAAATTCATAGGAAACAGATCCACAAATACTGTTGAAATTTTTGTGAGAAAATTTAGTGTGAGGAAACAGAACATAGTGCAAAACCAAAACTCATTATGGTTTCACCAAAGGCTAAAAAGATTAAGCTTGTGAGCACATAGGCAAAACTGCAGTAGCCATAATGTACCTGAGCATTGGAAAGGCAGAACGTGTGTGTAAAAAAAAAAAAAAAACATGCAGGATAAAGACAATGGACTTTATATTCTCCCATCACTTAACATTTGAAAGCATTTTCTTTGCAATAAAAAATAACAGAATCACTTTTAAGATATTGAATTTTTAGTTTGGTTGCTGTGCTCCTGTTGAGATCTTTCTCTCTTTCTCTCATGTTTCTGCTGGTACCATAGAGAAAGCAAAGTTAATAACCAGGGAAAGGCTAGCTTTTAAAAATGTATTCATTGTCAATTGTAATTCATCTATTAAATGGACTCTCATTGTATTGGGAATTGTTCTCAATTTTATATGTTTTCTAAAAAAATGTTGGAAGCATATAATGTGAGTTTACAAAGATATTTTATTTATAAGAATTGTGTGAGTTGTCATAAGGGATCCTTCTCCCTCTTTTGCCATTCCAGATCTCTTTGGAATTTTCACATTATTGAACCTTGAATATATCTTTCACTTGCAAATTTTTCTAGAGCAAGCCATGTATTACTATTGTTTAAAAAAATCATTTTCACTTATATATTAAATATATTGGGGGGGGGGGCATTGTTTCCAGTTTTGAGAACAATGAGCAGGATCCATTTGTAAGAACACATTTTTAAGTATTGATGATTTCATTTGCTTAAATCTTTACTGCTGACATAATTGGTGCTTAACAGTGTTTTGTTAAGGACAGATTAAATCTAGTGATACTATAACAAATCTTAGACAAACCTCAGATCCCTACTTTCCCACTCCCATGCCACTTCCCTAAATGATAAACTTTTGAAGAACAATGGGAACTAATTCTCACCCACCTCTCAGTGTTACTGGGGTATGATCTGCAAAGGTATCTCAAATAATGCATTATGGGAGCTTTGCAGGATAGGGGAGGTCTTCTTTTCCTGGCTACATATACTTCCCAGGGTCTCAAAAAATTCTATAAAGTGGAGATAATGGAGTAGACCTGATCTAGTCCAACCAATTTCCTCACTCTAGGGAAGACTTTAAAAGACTGAAGGAGAAGAAATTAAGCCTTCTTCAATCAAAGGGCATTGCTTAGAATGAGACAGAACTTTGCATTGCTCTTGTTTTAAATTCACTGTTAGGCCAAGCACTGATAGAGATGTGATCTGGTCTTGTGTGTGTGTGTTTTATGGTCCATTCCTTTTTTCCTGCTTTAAATCTGCACAGTTGGTCTTCCTTTTCTGGGTCATCTTCTGCATCTGTTCTCCGCTATACTTATCTTAAAATGTCTGTCCTTTTAAAAAAGCTAGCACCCTCATCTTTAAGTACTGCATATTATAACAGATGCGTTTACGCAAAGTATAATACCCATGATGGTGGTGGTAACGAATAGCAATAACAAGCCACAAAAAAAATATAGGCTGAAGCAACTAGAACAATTAAGGGGAAGTAAAGGGTAAGTGGTGGAAGGAAGAAATCAGAGGGTAACCACACATCTCTGTTAGAAATTCTTAACAATAAATAATCTAAATAAGTCTGTTCTAAGTCTTACTTGAAGCTACATGCACTGTGCTGTTAATGGCCATGATATCTTAATAAGAATATTGGAAAGTTATCTTGGGATTCCTAAACTTCTTGCCAGTCTGGGTTTTTTTTCATCAATTGCAAATCCAGTTCATGGCCACCTGAGGGAAACCAAACCACCTGAAAGCACCCTAACTAAGAAGAATATATCACAATTTTCTGGATTACAGTGTGTTAGATTTTTATGTAAAATCGAACATAACAAAATCCGTTTATTTCCCTTAAAACTCCATGGGGGATCATAAGGTGAATGAAAAGCTGACTTGAACTGTTTTATTTTTTAAACTGCCAAGAGATACCAGATACTAGCTAACTAAACATTTTTGCTTCTTATAGTTTTCATGAAATACAGAATTTACATAGCTCTAGATCATGTGGATCAAGCTTGAAAGCACAAGAATTCCTGCATCCAAAAAGTTACAGAGCTCATGTCTAGACTTAAAAGTGCAAAGTTATTTTTGTTTTTGGAAGCAGCGTTTGGCTGATCATTTCAATATACAAAATTCAGCTCAGGCCCTTTAAACCCTGGCATCCTAGTTAGTTATTTTTTAAATGCAAGTTGCATCGTCCTTTCACTGTTGACTCAAGCTGTGATGTACACCAAAATCATCATGCCCTAGGTCATTTCAGACATGAGTTCTGTACAAATAATAGCTGAGCTCTTGCTGACATGAACAAAAATGGCCTACAGCATAATGGGTGGCTATATAAGACCCTGCCAAAGAAAACCACCTTAATTGGAGCAGGCAAAAGTGCCTTTCTAATCAGGATGAAGCTGAAGACGTGTGGCCTGTTGGTTTTGGAAGGGAAGTAGTTTAGGTTGATGAGTGGAGTGCTGACTTATTTAAATGACATACTCCTACAGCAGTTCGGACGGTATCTAACCCCAAGATTGTCTCTGCATACACTTCCTCCTCCATTTCCATTTCTCTCAGTCCCACTGGGCTTGGATACATTCCCAGCTCTGCTGGCCTCCTCTAAACTTCCCTATGAAAGCATTTCAGTGTCCACAGCTCTTTCCATTTCCCTACTTTACAAAGAACTTCACAAAAGACAAATTGGAGGTTGTACAACTCTACCCTGGTTTTAAATAAACAGAGGTAGACATAAATGATTTAATCAGGAAGCAGCACTCAAATGAATGCATGAGACATTCCAGTTAGGATAATATGGTTAACACCGCTCTTCTGCCAAGTGCTGGATTGGGACCATATTATTTTCTACCATGAAATGTGGCCCATAGGCCTTGCCTGAGGTCATATGGTGAAGTATTCCAGCTGTGGAAAGCCTTTCTGAAATTGTAAAGTCAAATGTTCATTTCTAAAGACTGCTTCATAAGAAAATAAAAATATTACTATGGCAATGGAAAGTGCTAACAGCAAGGATTTGGGATAACAGGCAGCACTGAAGAAGACCAATTAGTCCAGTTGTGACAGCAACTCTAACATGCAGCTGGGTACTAAAGTAACTAAATTGCTTTCTTCACATTAGGCTTCCCAACCCCCTCGCTTTGGCAGGAGACTTCTGGGTTCACAGCTTCATCCCCCGGTCTCCAGAAATCGGGAAGCGGGGGGGTGGGGGGGTGGAGAGAACATACCTGTAGGGTTCATGTTGGTGTAGAGCTCCTGAGCAGTTTGTGAAACATCTGCCCCTTTAAGGCTGGGCAGGAAGGAGGAAACAGGAAGGGCTTCGGAGAACGGCCCCTCCCTTTCTTTGCTTTTGTTTTTACAGCAGGCAGACTTCTCCGGAAGAAGACCAAGTAAGTATTTGTGTGTGAGAGAGAGGGAGGGGGCAGGGAG
This sequence comes from Heteronotia binoei, assembly GCF_032191835.1. Lineage (NCBI taxonomy): Eukaryota > Metazoa > Chordata > Lepidosauria > Squamata > Gekkonidae > Heteronotia > Heteronotia binoei. The sequence continues at coordinate 144,058,725 of NC_083224.1, forward strand.
GGGGGATTCCCTGGTATGGAGACCCTCCCCCCCTTTAGAAAGCGTGGGGGGGGAGGGAAATGTCTACTAGGCACTCTATTATTCCCTATGGAGAACAATTCCCATAGAGAATAATAGGGAATTGATCCATGGGTATTGGGGGCTCGGGGGGGCTATTTTTTGAGGTAGAGGCACCAAATTTTTAGTATAGCATCTAGTGCCTCTCCCCCAAATACCCCCCAAGTTTCAAAACGATTGGACCAGAGGGTCCAATTCTATGAGCCCCAAAAGATGGTGCCCCTATCCTTAATTATTTCCTATGGAAGAAAGGCATTTAAAAAGGTGAGCTGTCCCTTTAAATGTGATGGCCAGAACTCCCTTGGAGTTCAATTATGCTTGTCACATCCTTGTTCCTGGCTCCACCCCCAATGTCTCCTGGCTCCACCCCCAAAGTCCCCAGATTTTTCTTTTATTGGACTTGGCAACCCTACTTCACATTCTTGTTATGGTCCCACTATTATTGCAACCCATATTACACACAAAGCAAAACCCAAACATGTATGCTCATGTTGAGTCTCAGCCAACATCAACCACTGACAGCATCATAGAATCACAGAATCATAGAGTTGGGACGGACCTCCAGGGTCATCTAGTCCAACCCCCTGCACAGTGTATGAAATTTACTTCCGCACACACACACATCCCCAGTGACCCCTGCTCCATACCCAGAAGATGGCAAGATCCCTTGCCAAATTGGCCTTGAGATTACTAAGAATAGGTTTCTCAACAAGAAGTCATGTCAGACTAACCTTATCTTCTTTTTTTGGAGAAACTTACTATCTTGCTGGATCAGGGGGATGCTGTAGACATAGTTTATCTTGATTTCAGTAAGTCTCTTGATAAAGTTCTACATAATATTCTCGTTGACAATCTGGCAAAATGTGGTTTGAATCCTGTTACTGTTAGATGGATCTATAACTGGTTGACAGATCACACCCAAAGAGTGCTTGTTGGAAGATTTTACTTACAATGTCCGCATTCTACATCAGGGCTGTAGGAGGCCCTATTTGGCTGACAATCTGTGCTCAGTCAGGGGGTGGAACAAAACGCAAAAAGCCCCACGTGAACCAGCTTCTATATCCAATTACATAACAAGAAAAACCATTCAAATATAAAGAATTGTATTTAACCCACATATATTGCTTTCATCAAAACAACCATAATACTCAGTCCTTTGAACAAAAGGAAGCATTTACACCAAGAGTTCTTTTCCTTTATATGGTAAAATTGTCCAGCTTTTCCATGTAATCCTGGTGTGATATTCTAAATGATGAATGTCTCTCAATGGATGCAGCCAAATTTTCAAAGAGGAAAGGACAAGGTTGTACTAATACCCTTGTTTCGCAAAAGCTTTTTCAAGCTATAAAAGACCTCTTAGCAGAGACTTCTTCAAGCTGCAATAAACCTCTTGGTAGAGAGCATATTCAAGCTGTAATAGACATCTTAGCAAAGAGCTTCTTCAAGCTGCAATACACCTCTTAGCAAATTCTTAAAGCAAAGGCAATCATAGCCCAAATGTTTTCTAACTGAACACCTTTGGGTATTAGTACAACCTTGTCCTTTCCTCTTTGAAAATTTGGCTGCATCCATTGAGAGACATTCATCATTTAGAATATCACACCAGGATTACATGGAAAAGCTGGACAATTTTACCATATAAAGGAAAAGAACTCTTGGTGTAAATGCTTCCTTTTGTTCAAAGGACTGAGTATTATGGTTGTTTTGATGAAAGCAATATATGTGGGTTAAATACAATTCTTTATATTTGAATGGTTTTTCTTGTTATGTAATTGGATATAGAAGCTGGTTCAAGTGGGGCTTTTTGCTTTTTGTTTCCTTGTTCTTTTCTGCCGTGATACTCTTTGTATGTTGTACAGTCAGGGGGTGGAGCAGGTAGTCAGAGCATAGATTGCAAAGGGATGCAAAGAGGGGAGAGTTTTTAGCTCCTTCTTTTCACCACTAGTGCCTAATTTATGTGTATTCCTACTGAGGATTATGCCTAAAAAGGCCCTGGGGAATATTGCCTCATATACCACTTATCCTACCCAAGGGGTAATTTGGTGAATGATGGGATACTTAAGCATTTGTGCTTGGTCTACTACATGTAATTTGATCAGGTTATGCATCTTGTACGATCCTGTGACATGGGGACAAAGCTGGCTAAATGCAATATTAAATTTGCTTCCTGCCTTTTGCCTGTTTACCCCTGATTTTATATTGTTGGGTTTTGCATTTAAAGGGCAGTTTTCCAAGGATAGGGCCCTGCCTATGGGATGCTCCATTTCGTGTGCAGCATTTGAGCATTTAAGTTCCTTCCTTGAGTGGGCCCTATGCTACCTGGTGAGGCTGGTTGATATGGCCCACTATCTGGATCATTTCTTGTTTGTGGGTCCACAGGGCACCAAACAGTATATGAAGCTATTAGATAATTTTATTAGTTTAGCAAGGGAGCTGGGGTTCCCATTTGCCCATAAGAAAACTGAAGGGCCAGGGACAGTTCTGACTTTCCTGCATGTGAAACTGGATACATGGAGGTAGTCTTCCAAGTTACCTGAGCTTGAGGATCTGTGGGCAAGGATTGCTTCTTTCAAGGGCAAGAGGAAGGTTACGTTGGTGAAGCTACAACATTTGGTGAACCACCTCAACTTCGCATATAAGGTGGTGATGCCGGGCAAGACATTTCTCAGGAGATTGTGTGACAATATGGCCAGGCTTTGGCTCTCACATCATAGGGTAAGGGAGGGCAGATCTAGATGTCTAGGAAGAGGTTTTGGACCAATTCAGGATCCAAAAGGCGTTTCCTTTTGGAGGGAGGATGTGTGTATTGAGGCAGAGCTATAGATTACATCCAATGCAGCTGAATCCCTAGGTTTTGGGCTATACTTGGTGCATACAGGATAGGCCTGCTGAGTTGGCTGAGGCAAGTGTGTCCAGGGACCTGATATTCTTGGACGTTTCTTCCTATTGTAGTTGTGGTGTGGTTGTGGGCGGAGCAACTGGCTAATCATACTTAGCAGCAGTTCATGTGATTAACTCTCTTATATCCAAGTCCCCTAGAGTTATGATGCTGGTGAGGACTTTCACACTGTGATGCCTTTGTTATAATATACTTTTCATGGCTAAGCATGTGCTGGGGATTAACAGTAGGGTGGCTGACACTCTGTCTTGTAAGCAGATGGAGAGGTTCCATCAGCTGGCCCTGGAGGCTGATCCCCGGCCAACCCAAATGCCCCTGGAGCTGTGGCAGCTTGAAGGGCCAAGGCTGAGAGGGTGATAGCGCTAGCCTTGGTGCCTAGCACCAAAAGGAGCTATGGCAATGCAGGTCAGCAATTCGATTCCTTTAGGCAGCAGATAGGGCTTCAATGGGTTTGGCCGAAACTGGTAACACATTTAATGCAGTGCTGCATTGACTTTAGGGTTGTAGGGATGGTGATTCAGTTCCTTGGGGCCAATTGGTGCCCTTGGCTTTTCTGAATAAAGTCCTTCAAATTCTGAAATGTGTGCAGGTCCCCATGCATTTGCAGTGTGCCACAGGGCAAAGCCCCCAGAGGGGCTCAGAGAGCAATGGGGGAGCAACCTGGCAGTGGGGGTGCCAGCCCAGCCCACTCAAGGAAGGAACTTAAATGTTCAAATGCTGCACATGAAATGGCGTGGGACTGCAGTCATTAAGGGCAGATGTATAAAAAATCAAATGCCTTATTTAAGCATTTTACCTCACTTGTTCCAATGGGGACCAAAGCAGCTTACAAAATATAATTTAAATAAACAAAAGAAACTGCATAAACAAGAACATTCCAAATTTTGGACATGTTCTGGATCCACTGGTCTAAGCCTCAGGCTGCAAGGCACAGGATAAGAGCCAAGGGTAAATATCTGTTCAGATCTTGCCCTTTGGCTCATACCTCTGGCCTCATCTAGGCCAAATCTGTAAACAGTGAACAAACTCATCCCAAGTCTTAATTGGGTGCTGCCAGCCAGATTTTTCCCAGTTCTCTCCATTGTAACAAATGACAGTAACAAATGCCTCTCACTGTTTAGTTTTAGCCTCCCCTCTTCCCATTCTCTAAGCAGCTCCTATTTTGCCTGTCTGTTAAACAAATCCAGGCTAACAACCTTTTTGATAAAACAGGATGCTGTGGTATCAGGAACATTCATTGTGTGTCCCATATCTGCAGGTTCCTATTAGCTAGATGTCATCTGGAATGCAAACACTAGAAAAATAAGAAATAATAATTTCATACATCATCTATGTGAGCATGTACCAGTCAAACATTCAATACAAACTCAAACTGCTACTGCACAATACAGCAAATACCATCCAAATAATATTTCAAATGATTGAAAGGCTTTTGATTTTGAAGTGTATTCTCTTAAGCTAAGTGGTCCCCAAGACCATCTAGAAAATTCAATTGTTTCATTTTAAAATGTTTCTGCCCAAAATTATATCAAATCCTAATGTCTCAGTAGAAACACATGGGATTGGATTGCTGAGTGGGCGCCTGATGTCAAAGAAAAAATCTAATTTTCCTATGGCATTTCCTCATGCTGTCTCAAAATGGATAAAATTTTAATGGGTAATTTTCTGAAGCAGGTTGCGAGCCATTGTACTGGGAAGATATGTAGGCAAACTAAACCATGTGGTGCTGGGGGGAAATAATGGAACAAAAGACAGCTCGAAAAAATCTAGAAATATAATTCAAGGCATTTCTATTCTTCTATCACATGTACGTCTGCAATTTAAATGCTATCTGCTATGCTAATTACAAGAGTCTTCTTTCTCACCCAATGAAATTCATGTACCAAGTATCCCTGTTCAAGGGTTGTGCACAAAAACATCACTTTTGTTTTTGCAAGCTTCTGAAAATCTTTTATTCTGATCCAGTTAGGGCCATAGCATACATATCCCTAGCTGCTTAACAAATTGTATATGCAAACAAATTCCATAGATGTGATATCTTCTCTGATCCAGCTGCCAGACTGTGTACATACAGCCATGGTTGAAAAACGGCTTGTGGCATCAACATTCTGTTTATGACAGAACAGAAGGCTGGTTGCTGTCATGCATTGATTGCAGGCAAAACAAAAACCTCAACGAGAGGGCCACTCATTCTGCTTTATAAGGTGGACACCAAGTAGGAAATTGATTTGTACCCCGAGCCAAAAAAGAAGGTCTATACTGTCTCTACAGTACATAGAGGTTATCACACCTGTCCTGGAATCTCCAAGTCAAGGGTTTCAGGGGACATATATTAACAAAAGCTTTTCTCTGCCTGACACCCTGAAGAGTTGCTGCCAGTCCAAGTAGGCAATATTCAACTAGAGGGACCAATATTCTGACTGGGTATAGAGAAGCTTCTTAAATTTGTGCAAGCAACTGTATAAAGAGTAAGGGTGTTTACCTTGATGGAGAGAAAAGAAGAAGGACTTACAATTCTGATGTCCGGAGAGAAGGAACCAAGGAAAGTGAAAAACTAATCATCAGAAGAGGACAGGAAGAGAAAAAGATGGTGCACAGCTAGGAGAGTCAGAAAAAGAAAGAGAGAACAAAGATGGTAGTAGGACACACCTTCACTGGACATCTTTTCCGTTGCTGCTGCTTCATCTTCCCCTCATACTCTTTCCTACTACCTCTCTGGCCATGCTATAAGACAGGTTTAGGGGAAGAAGTAACCCATACATTGTACTGATTTCCTAAGCTTCCTCCCTCACCATCCTCCTCCCTGCTAGCTCCTTCTCTCCTCACCTCACAACAGAATTTTAAAAGTATCCCTCCTTCCTTCTGACCAAGCAGCAGAATCATACTTCCCTGTTTTCTTTTAGAAGTAACACCCTCCACACAAGCATGCCTAACTAGATGGATATGCCACTTCCAAGTTACATGTAAGTAACTGCATCTGGTCAGGCCTTCAAACAGTCTGATTAGCAACACAATTTTTTTTTTTGTAAAGCGATGACAGAAACTCCAATGTAAATGGCCTCTTTCTTCTGCAGATGACAAAAATGTCATATCGGGGAGGGATGACTTTCCCCATTAACTGTATTAATGTTATCACTTAATATTCACAACAACATGTTCATTCTAAAGTGTTCTTATCTGACTAGTTTGCCTTCACAAGATTGAGCTATTCATCATGTAAGGCTTATACCATATTTAAAAAAACTACAAATGAACATTTCCAAATTCTTGTTGTTAATTGTTGTACAGTACTTATATTTAAATACATTGTTAAAATATGACATTCTGACTTCATTATAAAAAGTTCCACCTTGGTTGATTGACCATACTAATATAAAATATCCAACCACCCAATTCTAAACACATTTACCTGGAAGCAGGTCCCATTTATTTTCAATCAAACTTTTTTTTCTAAGTTGGAAAGATAGCAGTCATTGCTCTCTAAAGTCAGAATCCATTCAGCAGTGATACTGACTGTGTTTGAACAATTTTTTCCTACCTAAGTTTTAAAACTTTCCTATCCCTGGATCCCATATCAAGGGGCTGCTTTAAATACTAGTATTTATGAATTAATGGATTTTCATGAAGCAAATGAGTACAGGTCCTCACAGCTATATTTCTGAAGGCATTTTATTCTCAAATGTGGTGCACTTACTGGATATTATGTTGAAGGGGAAGATGAGGTGACTGTGGAATTCATCTAGCAATTCAAGGAGCAGCATTTTGCTAGGTCACAATACAAAACTTAAACCATAACAATGGTAGCCTGCATCCACTGAACAAAGTTTGAAGCTTTCCTCCAGCTCAAGAACCTGTTCTCCACTTAAGTAACTCTTCCTTAGGCTGTTCAGTGGCTCCACTGAACTGACCAAAAAAAAAATAGGATAGGAAATAATAGGGTATGAGATGTGTCAATCAAATCCACATAATTCCTTAAAGTGGCCCTTACTAAACCATGGCAGGTAGAAATACTAACAGGCTGGCTTCTCTATTTTCCAAATGTGGTTGTAATTCTCTATCATAGAGACAGAGACATCTAGCCTTAGAGATCTGTCTCTTTTCTAGTTAAGGACCGATTAGCAGCTGCTGCACTCATAAGACAAAATGCCTACCTAATATTTGCAAGGTGCTTTGAAGATGTGCAAAGCAATCTGTGTGCAGATACCATTTACACTGCCCATTTCTTTTTTTAAGGAAAAAAATTAAGTGAGTACGGAGCTTGTAGAACTTGCAGATTGACAGCCCTACAGACAGGAAGCCCTTATTTATCTAAAGTGCAGCACACCTGCTGGGCAAAAGACAGCTAAAGTATAGAAAACCCGCTCAACAAATTTTATTTATAGTTGTAAGGCCAGGTTATAATACAAGTTACTGGACCGGGGGAGGGGTTTTTTTCATATACAGCTGCTTGATTGAACTTCCTTTTTACAGTTCCTCTCCTCTCTTTCATTTCCCCCCTAGATGGCTCACTTCAGAGAAAGTCTGCCTTCCAAACTGCATATCACAATCCCCATACTCTGCAGCTCTGAATGGTTCAGCTCCATCCTGAAATTTACAAGGAAGAATATAGGCACAGTCATTTGTATACTTTCCTTGGAAGCAAAGTTCAGATGTAACAACTAGAGATGAGACAATATGGCCTCTTTTGTTTTTGTTTAATTTTGATTCCATATATGGTCATTGGTTTTAGTCCACCTTATTTTCATGGCAGTTGATGCTTTCTCCCCTCCCCATACATTATTGAAATGCCATTTTTAAACAACAGCTATACCTTTCATACATATGCACCATTTATATGCAGCCAGTGGAAGCATATCTTGGGGAAATGTGTGAATTTTAAGAGAAAAAATTGGGCAAGAGGAAGCAGAAACTGGTGCAACAATGAATACTTGCTGGTTTGTTTCTCACCAGGTAGAAATGAAATCTAAATGGGAATTAGGGTTGCCAAGTCCAATTCAAGAAATATCTGAGGACTTTGGGGGTGGAACCAGGAGACTTTGGGGGTGGAGCCAGGAGACATTGTGGGCGGAGCCAGGAGCAAGGGCGTGACAAGCATAATTGAACTCCAAGGGAATTCTGGCCATCACATTTAAAGGGACAGCACACCTTTTTAAATGCCTTCCTTCCATAGGAAATAATGGATAGGGGCACCTTCTTTTGGGGCTCATAGAATTGGAGCCCTTGGTCCAATCGTTTTGAAAATTGGGGGGTATTTTGGGAAGAGGCACTAGATGCTATACTGAAAATTTGGTGCCTCTACCTCAAAAAACAGCCCTCCCAGAGCCCCCGATACCTCCAGATCAATTCCCCATTATACCCTATGAGAATTGATCTCCACATAGAGAATAATGAAGTGCCCAGCAGACCTCCCCCCGCCCCCGTTTCTGAGACTCTGAAGTGAGGGATTGGCATCTCTACTCACAAGTTGCTGCCAACTTCTTCAAAGTAACACAGACACAGCATCCCAAGAGGAAGCCCTTCCAATCGGAGACTGAAGCCTCCGGAGGTGGAAAGTCACATGGTGGCTGTGAGGGCAGGGCTTCTCCCTGTCGGCCAGCTGACTGGGGCTGGGAAGGAGCCTGGAAAAGCGGGAGAACCCCCGCTGGGACCTGGGGATTGGCAAGCCTAATGGGAATACTGCAATCGTGAGACAGCTTTTGTAAATCAGTCTCATCTCTAATAACAACAAACCATGATTTGTAGTTATGTGAGGGAGACTGGGAGTCTTCAGAGTCACGCATTTTCTCTCTTTCCTTTTCCCTTTGTGTATGACTTGATATAGTTTTCATGACAAATGATAGATTGTCCTTATGTTCAGGCCACAAATTAAACCAGGATGTGTCCAGGTTGGTTCACATAATCACAGACCATGGCTTGTTGTTATGTCTCAGCCATTACTAGGCTGCACAGATATTTTACAATGTAGACATGTAGTGTATTCCAGAGCCAGATTAACAATTAGGCCTAGTAGGCACTGGCCTATGGGCCCCCACTCCTTTAGAGGCCCGGAGATGGCTCCCCCCCGCCACAATTTTTCCCCTGCTTGCAGCCTTCCCACCCTACATGTGCAGCCAGAAACTGAGCCGCTCTTTGCCCGACATGTCTGGTGCGGCTGCTGCTGGTGTCATCGCCAAGTTTGCCTCTCTCCACCTCTCCCCTGAAGTGTTGTCAAATTGGCTTTTGAGAAGATGGCTGCAGTGGGGGCTGCAGGTGGTGGGATGGGCTCTCTCAGAAAATTTGCGAGGTGGACCCCGGGATTTTGACTGCCTAGGGGCCTCCACATGATTTAATCTGGCACTGGTGTATTTCTTAACAGGCCTCAAATTCAGTTGGAACTCACAGGAGCTCAGCTCCTGAACCTTTCTGAGAGTTCCACCTCCTCCTTCCCACCTTGTCCACTGAATAGTAGGTGCAGCTGCATAACAATCCCTGGATCAGCTCCACCACCTTTTTTTCCTACAGAACGACCCCAGTTCCTAAGTATGCACACTCAAAAATAAATCACATTATGTTCTATGTTACTTACTTCCTTGTAAGTGTTCTTAGAAATTGATAGGCTTGGTCTGCAGTAACTGCACAGAATTGTACAGGTACAGTGCAAGCCTAAGAAAAGATACACCCTTCAAACACCATTTACTTCAGTGTAGTTCAGTGTAAATCCAGAAGTAGATTGTTTGGGCACCTTCTTTTTGCATCATTGAGATACATGAAACCCCCTTATCAAATTTTTCTAGTGTTATGACAGTTTGTTGGTGTTCCTCAGAATTTTTTAGATGCTTCTCATGAAGATCTTCAGGATTTACTTTGCATTTACTTTAGCAGAAAAAACTGCAATAATATATGAATGTGTGGGACTTTGTCACATACCCCTGCTGACACTCCCTGGAGAAATTCCATTAGTCTTATTACTGATGTTAGAATTTTCTTTTTTTCCCTTTCTGGTCTTTACAAGGCCTGTGTAAGTGATCTATTTCCAATAGTTGTTGCATTCCAGATTGATTTGTAGTTTTTAGTGGCTGTTGAGATGTTTTAGTTTAAAACTGTTTAAACTGTGATTGATTGGATTGTTTTAGTTATGTTTTAGTTTATATATTGTGTTTTTCTTGTGCTCATATGTGAGCTGCTTTCAACATATAAAAAACAACATATAAATACAATGTCACAGAAGTTTGCATTGTCTTGATTCAGGAAATGATCCTTGCCAACACATAATTCTAACATCTACAGAAGGCAAGAATTAAAACTCCTTAACTTAGATTTTAATTCAAACTGGAAAACTAGCATTAAGCACCCTGAGAAAACAAGTTGTCCCAGTGTTCCAACAGCTGGAATGCAGTATTCCAAGTACCAGCAAGACAGAGAGACACTTTCATCTATGTCTTCCTTCCAGTTGCCGTGGTTGTCACAGCTGCTGTTGCAACCAGTACTTTGGCAGCAGAACCTATGAAAGGAACTCAAGGGGGAAGGGTGTTAACAGGCCACATATTGGGGTTGGCAGTTATGAAAAGTGTTCTCCACGTCTGCTTCTAATCAAGCCTGGGGGTTGGATATAAGAAACTGTAAGCAGAGCCCCCTCTCCCATCACCAAATTGGGTTTTTTTTTGGGGGGGGTTGCTTTTCTGTGTCTTCACATATCATCTCCATAAGCTGCTCCTGATGGTTGGGGACCATAAAAAACAGTGTGTGTTGCAGCTGAAATGAAGCTGTGGAAAATTCACTGAAATCAGGCACATACACATAACCTGCAAATGAGAAGAACCTTCTACTTGCTGAAAAGCAACTTTGTATCTAATTCAAGATTTAAATAAGTCAATAAATGAATGTTCTCTTGAGCGTTTGGATATTTTAACCTAGATAGGAACCCTCAAATGAGTTTGAATTTAGCTTTAGATGTATTTGCTTTTATGGTAAGTAGTAAAGGTGCCCAGACATGGTAATGCCTTCGTTAGACGGTAATGTGCCAACAACGTTTCTATGTAGAAACATTTTATTTCAGCCAGGACGTACTGGTCACAGTATCCCAAAGATTTCAAAGCCAACAAGTGAAAAAATATTATTCTGGAACATTCCTGGTATATTTCTTGTACAAAAATGTTCTGGAGGATTTACTGGCAGGGCGAGCAAGCTGGTAGTTTTATGATTTTCAGCCTGTGCACTGTAGCCTTTCTATTTCATCTAGGCTTAATGTCATTAGTCTTCTTTTGCAGAAACCTGAGCACTCATTTTCTAATTTATCTAGATGATATTCTGACAGCAGCTCCCTTGATCGAGATTTTACCATTTACATATCTCCCTCTGTTAATCATCCTCTGAAATGAGATTTAGAGTAAAAAGGAAATAAATCAATCCTGACTACCTTCACTTTGATAGCATTCCTGGGTTTACCTGTCTGATGGAGCCTAGACTTCAGAAATAAGTTACTGTATCATCTTCCAGACCTCTTCGAAAATCGGAGATCTGCCACAAGACTGCAGGAGGGCAGATGTTATCCCAGTTTTCAAAAAAGGGAGGAGGGATGACCCAGAAAAGTGCAGGCCAGTCAGTCTGGAGTGGATTTTGAAGGGATCAATCTGCGAGCATCTGAAGGACAACTTGGTGAACCAGGGAAGTCAGCACAGATTTGTGCATGGGATAGAGAAGGTAGAGAAAGAAGTACTTTTCTTCCTTTCTCACGATACAAGAACTTGTGGGCACTCAATGAAATTGCTAAGCAGTCAGTTAAGAGCAGTTAAAAGGAAGTACTTCTTCACCCAAAGGATGATTAAGACACGGAATTCACTGCCACGGAAGGTGGTGGCAGCTACAAACATCTTCAAGAGGGGGTTGACTAAGCAGAGGTCCATCAGTGGCTATTGGCCACAAGATATAGTTGGAACTCTCTATCTGGGGCACATGATGTTCTTTATTCTTGGTACTTGGGGGCAGCAGTGGAAGGGCTTCTAGTGTCCTGACCCCAGTGGTGGACCTCCTGATGGCACTTGGGTTTTTTGGCCACTGTGTGACAAGAGTATTGGACTGGGTGGGCCACCTGCCTGATCCAACATGGCTTCTCTTATGTTCTTATGTCCCCAACAGGTCCTGCCATTTTCTTTGATCAAGTGACGAGTGACTAGTCAAGTTACTGGATCAGGAAATGCTGTTGATGTGGTCTACCTGGATTTCAGTAAAGCTTTTGACAGAGTTCCTCATGATGTTCTGATGGATAAACTAGAGGACTTGTGGACTGCTCTAGGATAGTTAAGTGGGTAGGCAACTGGTTGGAGAACTGCACTCAAAGAGTAGTTATCAATTCATTTCATCTGAATTGAGGGAGGTGTCCAGTGAGGTGCCACAGGAATCAATTCTGGGCCCAGCACTTTTTGATGCTTTTATAAATGATCTGGATGAGGGTGTGGAGGGGCTACTTATTAAATTTGCAGATGACACCAAATTGGGAGTAGCAGCAAACACACCAAAAGATAGAGATAGAATTCAGTGATATCTAACACACTGGAAAAGTGGGTGGATGTGAACAAGATGCAATTTAAGAAGGATGTGCCAAGTTCTACATCTGGGTAACAAAAATGGGCAACACACATACTGGATATGGGATGCATTTTTGTGTAGCAGTGTGTGTGAACAAGATCTCGGGGGTATGGGTGGATCATAAGTTAAATGTGAGCAGCCAGTGTGATGCAGTGACAAAAAAGGCTAATGAGATCTTGGGGTGTTTCAGCAGAGGCATAACATCCAAATCACATGATGTCAGATTCATAGTCTCTCTGTACACTGTGTTGGTTAGGCTGCACGAGGAGTATTGTGTGCAGTTCTGGAAGCATCACTTCAAAAAGGATGTGGACAGATGAGAGCGAGTGCAGAGAAGAGTGATGATGATGATCAGGGGACTGGAGACAAAGTCCTGTGATGAAAGACAGAGGGACTTGGGAATGTTCAGTCTGGAGAAGAGAAGATTGAGGGGGGACATTTCCCTCTTTAAGCAGGCCTGTCACTTAGAGGAGGGCAGGAAGCTATTCCTGTTGGCAGCAGAGGATAGGACTCACAATAATGGACAGAGGTAGTTTTGTAGAAAAAAAAGGTGCAGGAGCTCAGTAGCATATCTTATTTGCATATGCCCCAGGATCTGTGTGCAGTGGGGAGAGAACTCCCCACTGCATGCAGACCCTGGCTGGAGGTTCGGGAGCTGCACTCCTGTGAGCTCCTGCTGAATTCAAGCCCTGATAATGGGTGTAAATTAAGAGTGGGTGTAAATTAAGAGTGGGTGCTGGCTGGATATTAGAAAACACTTTTTTACAGTAAGAGTTGTTCAGCCATGGAACCAGCTATCTAGAGAGGTGGTGAGGTCCTCCTTGCTGGCAGTCTTTAAGCAGTAGCTGAACAAACACTTGTCAGGGAAGTTCTAGGCAGTGAGCAGGGGGTTGGACTAGATGGAATGCATGGCCCCTTCCAAATCCTTGTTTCTGTTATTTTAAACTATCAGCCCTGAAAGGTTTTCATTCTCTTATTTGTAGAATAATTTGGCTACTTCGCAACCTTCACTCTAGTTAGTAAAGGATGTGAGAAATTTAGGTCCAGTTGCATAGCTGCATCCATTGATGTACTACATTTCTGTGTTTGTGTTCCATATCTACAGAGCTCAGATTATACACTGACAAAATCTACTCTAGCCTAGTTTCTGCATTCAGAATAATCTGGGAAAGTGATTGTATTGGCTTTGTTGAAATCCAGATAATGGTTTTTGTATTGGTATCTGACCTCTATAGTGACAGTTATTTGTAAAAACAGTATTTGAACCCAATTTAAGTCATTGCACCTTACACTGGTGTTTGAATTTTAGTGTTGGGGGGGGAGTTAAATTGGCTGTCAGTCAAATGACAAATGTTCTACTATGACATGCTTCAAACACAGTTTGTCACAAAACCATAATTTGGTTGTATAGCCAATGCCAAGAGTCAAATAAAGCACGAGTCCTCTATGGTCTGCCCTCCAAATCTTTTCATACAACTTTCCTAAAAAATTATGGTATGTAGAATAACATTCCTAACTGAATATGAGGAATAAGAAACAAGGCAAAATATGCAGGTACTTCTACCTTAGTGCACATTCTCACTGCAGACAGAAAGTTAGATATGAAGTGGAGAAATAGGTTTTAAACTTCAAACTCCTATTCAGCCATGAAGCTGGGTGGCCTTGCACAAATTGATGCCTATTTCAAAGAGCAATTGTGAAGATAAAAATATATTACGCCATGTATGGCATCCTGAGATTCTTTGAGGAATGGCAGGAATCCTTCCAAGATGGTCAAATGTGTGCTGACATATGCTTGACACTTGAAGAGACCACTGCAAATTGACCATCATTGGATGAACAGACTGTTAATGTGTAGAAATGTCTATGGTGTTCTGATATTGATACCAAGGTAACCTGTTATAATTGTCATACATTCATATCCTCCAGTTTCCTGCTTCCCTAAATATTAATCTTAATAGCTACAGATAAAACAGTATCTTGCTTGTATCCAGTGAGATCCACTCATGGAGCAGGACTTCACCTCCTGCTGTAGCCCACTGAGGCCTTCTAATTTCATTCCTGGGTAGTCAGAAGGCCCTCAGAAACAATATAGGGGCAAAGAGGAGGTCTACCGTGAATCAGTGAAAATCACAGCTCTCTTCCAATGATGGAAGTGTCCTTCTATGTTCAGAAAAAGGTGGTAGGATACAAAGCACTGTCTTTGTCAGAACATATCATTCAAAATCAGCTTCATAATTATTTAGAGAAATGTTTTCTACTTGCTCTCATTGTTTATGGCTTATGAGAATTAATTGCTTTGGAATTTTTTATTACATAAAATAACGATCATTATGTCTGTTATTTAAAACCACTTCTGCCAAAAGATCCTCCTTTTTGGCAAGTTATTTTATACACAGATTCACCTGAGGCAGATTGAAAGTATTTTTTTTTTGTATATACAAGGTCAAGTGCCTATATAAATTAATTGCAAAGTTTTCTTCAACCAAGTAAGTTTGCATTTGTGTGACATTTCATGAGAAAGCAGTATACCTGTGGCTTACCAGGAATAATCTTCCAGCTTTGTCAAATATCACTGGGTTTTATGAGAAATGGGTTTACAGTCTGATAAATTTACTGTAAACCATTATCCAATTTCATATAATACAAAAGGCTGTGTTTAAAACATGTGTCTGCTATTAGGGTCTGAACCATTAGAGGACTGAAATACTCTGTGCTGTCTCTCAAATTTTCCAGCAATTCAATATTCAGGATATATATAGATATGGTCTTGCTATTCAATGTCTTAAAATCAATCAATATTAATGTGTCTGCTGGGTTAAACCTTTAAGGTCATTGTCTCCCTTCTGACATCTTTAACTACATCAACATCACATTACCATTATAGACTTGTAAAGCAATGTATTTTTACATTTTTTAACATGATAATGCCTTTTTGTGATTCAGGTTTTATCATAATTTAAATCATGATACAGCATTAACATATCTTTTGTTTAGAAAAGATACCCCTCCCTATTTATCGTTTTAACAAATGGACTTAAAAGTGGTGGGATTATTTTAAATGCACCAAAATATTCCAATTTATTCTTCAGCTGCAATAATGGCTACATCATACATTAGTAAATTTCCATAGTACATTTGCTATTAATTTTGGTTTGATATTAATATACATGACTGTAAGCTTGTCGTCTATTGGAAATTCCATTCAATGCTAAAATGGGATTTATGTATTATTTGTATAACATCAGAAGCAAAAATATCCAAGTCCTCTGAGATCTTAAAGTCTATGAACATGGTCTAGTTAAAGTTAAGCACTTGCAAGACTAATTGATCTCTATGACAATATTACCACATATTTTGTTCTCCAGGACTTAAGAAGCACTTAATTTAGCCTTAACAAATATGTCAGGATATTTGAAGGCCTGTCACTTAGACCTTTTGTAGGCTAAACCTTCCATCTTGTGAAATTCCATGCCACAATAACCTTACACTTTAGGGTGCTGTAGGATGTGAAAATAATACCCCTATTTTCAGAACATCGTAGTCACCCGTTTGGTTGCCAGGGTGCCTGGAGACTCAATTCACACATCTGCCAGGAGAGCGTGGGTTTTGTCTACCAAACTGGAAGGGACTTATGAGTACTAACAGCCACGACATTGCAGCAGCTCTCTGTGTGTCTCAAGGAGGGCTAACCAGGAGAACAGATGGTTTCCAGTCGCTCCATGCGATCACCATCTTGGCTTTGGAAGCGGGAGGTGCGCCGCCAGGAACTGTTCAGGCAAGCAGTTTCCAACCTCAACCATAGAATCCATCTTGGGAGGCTAACACTACCAGCAGCTATCCTCCTGCAGTGCCAGACAGACTCCATTACAGCGAAACGGGAGGCTCACGTACTCAACAGATGTCACCTATGCATAAGAGCCATCAAGCTTATCTTAGGTGTGGATCCTGTCAGACCGCCTAAGCCTTTGTCCAATGGAACTCAAGACAAAGACTGGTGCCAGTAGAAGATCGAAGAGGAGGAAGAACATCTTCACCCAGAGCCAAGTTTCTTTGTATAGATCGGGTGTTACCTAGGTAGCAATTTGGCCATCTATTGTCATCTTTTTAGATAAGTTTGATAGACCCCCCACCTTAACAATTTTTTCCATTCTTTCCCTTAATGGTCATCCTGGAGCCTCCACATTAGCCCATTGTTACCTGGAAGTCCAATCAGGTAACTAAGGCCAAGTCTGCTCATTGGCTAGCTATGAGCATCCAATCAGGGACCGCCAATTAACTGGCTATTGGCTACTGCAGAAGTCCAGCCCTTATGGTCACTGCAGAGCCTCCCCTTTTTCTGAGGTCATGTACCAACTGACCACTGTCATCTGCCCCTGTACCTCCCTTCCCCTAAGGGCTCAAGGTAGTCCTTATAACCTGTGACCCAGCTCTTCACAGGTGTGCATCTAACAGTACCCCAGTTCCTCTGTGTAGATACATCCCCAATTCCTGATCAGTTGAGGGTCCCCTCCCCCTAGTCCTCGTTCGTCACCATTGGAGCCTTCCTTGAAGACTACGATCGGTAATTATCACCCTGTTTGTCCATCCTTGTGTTGTCTCTGAATATCTCTCTATTTTTCTTAGGACTGTATGTATGTTTTATGAATTTATTATCTTGTATGTGTGCCTATATTTTTCTGGAATAAATTTTAATTGTTTTTACTTAATTAGTGTCCCTGGTGAATTTTAAGCAATAATTTCTGGACGTGTATCCTGTATACATAGATTAAAAGATCATTTTTAAGCCAGGTGCCCACCTGTCAATTCCCCGTTTTGAGGGCATTTTTGCTTACAAGGATTCTGACTTTTTGATACTACAAATCTTCAGAATTGTCATTATCATTTGCTTAGATATTAAACTTCATGGGATCCAGTGCTTTTTATGAAAGAAACCAAAGTCACCTGCCTACAGACAAAGCAGAGGTTTCAACAAGTTTAGGGATCTCTTTAGTTTTTCATACAATCTTTGTTTAATTCCCCCCCCCCCATGTCCTGATGGCAGCAGAGTATGTTCGTTGCCTTTGGAATGTTGAGAGCAATTTGATGTCAGCTGAAAGGGAAAGACAGAAAACAGAGGAAGGTAGACAAATTGGCCTGCTCAAGCCTCAGAGGTTATAGTGTCCAGAAAAGGGAGATTTGGGGCAGGGAGGAATTTCATCCCTTCTTTTCACAGTTTTTCATGGGCCTCCAGTTTATTATTATTAGGGCAACAGATGTTCAATATCATAAATGATTATACCAAATGCTAGCACATTAAGCTGGTGCCCTCTTCTTTGAGAGATCTTTAAAATATTTTCTTTAGTGTTCCAACAGAATAATGTAAGTTTGTGTATTTAGTCCTCAGGCTTATCTTTATAGTGTTTGAAAACCTGAACTTTACTGTATTACTTTTCTAAAGAAAGCAGTTGCTTCTTTTGTAACTCCTTGCTCTTCCCTGTCTTATTGAATTGACATAAGGGAAAATTCCCTAGTAGACTGCCCAGAGTTTCTTCAGCATTCAGTTCCATTGCCTGTGAGAAAAGAAAGTTTCAGGGGTTCTTCTTCATAAGAGGAGATCTAAAACCATTACAGAGGGGGAAAGGATCATACAACATATGAGAATGTGTCCATTACTTTTTATTGTGGTGGTCCTATATGATATGGTGCTCCCTCTGTAACTATATATCAGACGAGTCACAGGTGATTTTCTTAAGAATCAACACATTGGTTATCTAGTTTATAAACAAAGATGAGACTGTATGAGAGAATGAAGTATGGATTTCACAGCAGGATCTGTACATCTCATTGAAAAAATTCACTAATTGAACCTTGAGATAAAGAGAATATTCATAATTCAGTGACATTGTCAATTTTCTGCTCTTCTCAAACCTCAGGTGCCCATCTTGCTAAGTTTCTCAAACATTTTGCTTAAGTAGAAACATCTAAGTTCACTATGAATTTTTGTTTTCAATGAAATTCAATTCAACAACACTCCACAAGAAAACAACACTTGTCTTAGAAAAGGCCCAGAATGCCAACAACAATTGAAACATTGTATTGTGTCTGATAATGACCCCTAGATCTGCTTGGTCAGTTTAGAACAGGAAGACAACCCCTCAGAAATCTGTGGCAGCTCAACAGGTCAAAGCCTATCTGGTTTGGAGTTGTCTGGATCCCCAGGGGAGGCCCAGCACCTGGCAGTTTTAGGAGCTAATGATATTACAACAGATTGTAGCCTTAACCTCTTCTGGTAAATTCAAGCAATTACATTCTTAAAAAACAAAATACTTATGCAGTCCATGAAAAAAGGAAAAGAAAAAAAGCTTGTAGGCTCTTTGCCCAGTACATTCACAATGAAAAGCAACTTTAATAAAAGTTATAAATCTCACCTCAGAGCCAACAGGAAATTCAGACTTTTGCATATGCAGGGGCCAGAGAGTTGGTAGGAACAAAAGGTAAGTGTATATACAAGCAGTACATTGTGCTCTACAGTCTAACAGACAGTTTTTAGAAGCACAGAGGCACTATAGTCAGTGTAAAAGTTTTCAAGAATTTTTAGAATCGGCTGTTTTGGCTCATCTTGCTTGGACACCAAAAAAGAAATGTCTTTTCTTAGAGACAGACATTCCCATCCAGTGATGAATTTGCTGACTGGAAGAAAACTGAAGTTATATTTCAGTAGGCAATAATATTGGGGAAAGAGTTTTGAGTTTCAACATTTTAGACGCTAGACTATATGAAGACATGAGAACCTATCCATCTCAGTCCTCTCAAGGAGACATCAAAGAAAGGGAATCTGGACTATTTTGAATTATCAACCTGACAAGGGTTTTGATGTACTGGCAGAAATGTAGGCCATTATGAGCTAGGATGGGCGGCCTCATTGCATTTCTAATTTCCCCTTTGCTTTTATTGCTAACCCATAATGCTATGGAACAAAAGCCTTTATTGAAAAAAGGATCATATGGTGCCATTCTAAGTTATATTACTTGAGCCACATAGTGCTTTCAGTCATGGAAATGGAACTTTACTTAGAACCAAAGATCACAGATACCATCAGCCTGAAAAAGTAAATTGCATGCATAGTTGCTATTTGGATTGGGACCATACAGGAAGAATATAGGGCTAAAACCCTTCAACCTTCACTTTGTTTTGCTAATCAGAACCAGGTTGCTGATGTTGACATTAGCATTTTAAAGGGCAAAAGGATGAGTCTTTTAAAGCTGTCTTTTTTCTTTCAGATAACAGCATAGGAATCCTGATCTCTTGAGGACCCTTAATTGGCTAGAAAGTCTGCATAGAAAGATTTAATTAAATAAATAAAATTTCAATGGCCATTAAATTTACTCTTCCTTTCAGTATGGCTTTGCCCCAAATTGCTAAAGAGTGTGTATGCAATTTACCTTTTATAAGCTGACAGAGATCCATGTCCTTTGTCCTGTCTTAATTCCCAGTGGTACTCTGGACTGAGGGAAAGTTTTGTGGGGGGAAACAAGGTTTAATAAAAGCTGACATTAGGAGGAACAGTGATCAACTGAAGGTGGTTTTACATGGTGTGAAACACACTGGAAGAGTCAGAGTGGAAGAGCAACAGAGTCACATTTTACCTTCTTACACTTTGAGGAACATGACAAGGCTGATTTTCACATTTCTGCTTTCAGAACTCCCTAGTTTGGTGCAAAGGAGTCTTTAAGACATAACAGCAAGCCTCATTTTGGGCAGGAGCTCACAGGAGTGGAGTTCTGGAACCTCTAAATTTCATTGTGCTCTTTCTTTCTTAACGCACCCCCCCCCCAAAAAAAACCCCTTCATTGTTCAAACCCCCTGTGAGAATTTTGATGAACTCTAAGATTTGACAAACTTTTGAATATTTCCCCCCACAAAAAATGGGAAAATAACCAAACCATATAAAGCAGACAACTGGAAATCATCATGCCACTGTAGCCACATAGGAGAAAGTAATTTTAAAAGTATGATGGGAGTGTGGTTTTATTATGACAATTATAATTCAAGAAGCATTTTAAGGTAGATACTGAGCTGATATAATTTAATACACCTTCTGATAATATCAGAGGCATGTGGCATATGCAAATAAGTTATGCAAATGAGTTGTGCTAATGAGCTCCAGCAGCTCTTTTTCTACAAAATGACCCCTGCATAACAGTCATTGCTTCCTCCAATCTATCGACCGATCCATCCATCCATCCATCCATCCATCCATCCATCCATCCATCCATCCATCCAGTTTCCCCTGAATGGTTTCCTCCCACCACTCTGCCAAACTGTGATGGGGTCAGGGAGAGACCTGGAAGCCCTAATGCCTGCTCCTATGTTTGCTAGAAAACATCATCTTCCCATAGCCATGGATGTTGAACCCACAACTACTTTGAATTTGATAATGTATGGTCCTAGAGAGCCCAAACCACAACAAAAACTGGGCAAGCACCCAACTCCCACCAAAGCTCCTATGACTGCAACCAGAAAACAGGATGTTCCAGATTCTGTGAAGCCAAATATTCTGCCCCCATTCAGAAAGGTGTTGCACCATCTGCCTGAAAGAGAGCCTTGTAATGAAAATAAATTTCTGAATGCTATATGATGGAACCTACTGCTGCCTCCATGAGCTACCTCATGTCCTGAACATTTTCCTTCTTTCTAGGTCAACCTTTTCCAGAGAAAGGGCCTTGCACCATGTGCAATGTTCTAGCAACTCCAAGATCTTAAGTGACCAGAAAATTATATGCTATGATCTTCAGATCACCCACCATAGCCAGTCCAAGGTTCACACCTTTTCTGCTTCCCATCACATCCCCCTGTGTCCAGACTGGGAGATCATTAACTGATCATGCAGATCCAAGGCTTTACTCCATCCAGATGATGATGCATGAATCTCTCATCCAATGCACAATGCTGTGGACCACAATCCACATTGTTGTACTCTGCCCAGCTGGAACTAAAGGAAAAGGAGTTAAAAAACAGATCTATATGGAGGTCAAATGTAGGCCCTAAAGGTGAGAAACTTCCAGCAACCTATGGCTTATATGTGGAGTGAAGAGGGCCCAAGTTCAACCACTGTATTTGCCACTCCTATGGAAAAGGAGTATGCCTGAAGTTCACCTGGGGGAGCCCCAGGGCGGCCTGGTCAGCCTTGTAAGGAATATCCTATCAGTGTGAATGTGTAGAGGACTTGACTTGTGGGGACTGTGGGCTTAGTACTCCCTTCTAGCCTGAAGCAAGCATGGCTGATCCCCAGGGGCAGGTTGGAGATGCACCTTGGCTCCATGGTCAGTCTTAGACCACTGCAAGACTAGGTGGACCCATGATCAAAATGTGCCCACATCTCAGTGTTGGAGGGGCTGGCCTGAACAGTCCCATCACAAGGCAGAGACTAGCTCACTGCTGCAGAAGACTTCATAGAAGGTGAATGTGAAGGTGGCATGAAACAGAGCAACCTAAAAAATCCAACCAACAAATCACCTATAGCTACATCAGGTGCCACATAAGGACTGCAATTGTGATGGGCTTGCAGATGTTGGATACCAGGGAGTTGTTTCTCCAGCCCTTGATGGCCTGCTGCATAATTGCCTTTATAATAACTTAGACTGGTACCCTGAAAACCAGACTCTGAGACAGCACCTCTTTTTCTACTGAAATTTGCTTACTTTATCCCAACAGCTAGGCTCTGAGACAGGATCCTTCCAGCCTCTCTCTCTGAAGGCTCAGACACTATCTGAAGATATGCACTATTCTAGCTGGCTTACTCTCAAAGCCAGGCTGAGACATAAGAAAGTCTCCTGACACAGGATCTCCGTTGTTTAATATTCTGGATGTACAAACCCTATCTGACCAGAACTCACAACGTTACAGATTTTCACTCCCCCCTACCATCTGGCTCCTTCAGTCATCCATGAGCCCTGATTGGCTATTACTGACACACCAACCAGGAATACAGGGGATTGGTAACTGACAGAAAGGGACAGGACTTTTCCCATCCAACACAGGGGCCTACATGTATAGAACCTGGCAAGTTTAGACTGCATTTCTGTATCATTCAGTCATGATTTTGCAGGGACAGACAAACAGGACTTTTGGCTCAGGGCAATTCACAACAATTTAATTTGTGAATGACCTCTGCCTGAGACCCTGGAGAGCCGCTGCCGGAGTGAGTATATATTTGATATTTCCTAAGCAAAATGAAATTCCACAAAACATTTCTGCTACCAAATAGAGTTTACCAAATTTCTTTGGCTTTTTTTGGCTTTTCAGTATTGCCAACATTCCTTCCCCCTCTCAGCTGCTGGCAGTGAGGGGAAGGCATTTAAAGCTAACAGCTGAGTCTGACCAGTGGTGGGGAGTGAAACTGAAAAGTTGTCTCCCCTGCACTAGCCAGCTGTTAGAATTAAATGCCTTCCCCCTCCCTGCTGATGGCTGGGGGAGGGAGAAGGAATGACTTTTCTTTGAGAGCTAGTTTGTTATAGTGGTTAAGCACGAGGACTCTTATCTGGGAGAACCGGGTTTGATTCCCCACTCCTCCACTTGCAGCTGCTGGAATGGCCTTGGGTCAGTCATAACTCTCAGAGGAGTTGTCCTTGAAAGGGCAGCTGCTGTTAAGAGCTCTCTCAGCCCCACCTACCTCACAGGGTGTCTGTTGGGGGTGGGGAAGATAAAGGAGATTGTGACCACTCTGAGACTGAGATTCAGAATGTAGGGTGGGGTATAAATCCAATATTGTCTTCTTCTTTGATGAACCAAGGGTCTGATTCAGTATAAGGCAGTTCCACGTGTGTTACTTACCACCTCTACTGGATAAGGATGTTTCTTTTTCAAAAGGCTTTGGGTAGCAAGGCTTTCCTTGTTTACAGGCAGCCCCCCCCCCCTCAACTTAAACTGCTTCTAAACAACAAATACATAAACCTAGGAGCCAAACCCTGCAACAGACCTCAATGCCTACTTAGTCCTCATATTCACGCTGGCAATACTGACGAGCTCTGATGCACAAAAGTTCATGCAGGAATAAATTTTGTCTGCAGGGCTTTTTTTGAGCAGAAATGCACAAGAATGCAGTTTTGGCTGGCTTGGCATCAGAGGGTGTGGCCTAATATGCAAATAATTCATGCTGGGCTTTTTCTACAACTGCATAAGCAGGGAAAGGTGGTAAATAAATAAATAGGTCCCCTACTGCCAGATCTTTTAACTGGAGGTACCAAAAAGTGAACTGGGACCTTCTGCATGCCAAACAGATGCTCTACCACTGAGCCACAGTCCCTTCCATATTGATGGTGAATTGATGTACTTTAATATATAAGCAGTAGGTAACAACCAGTGATGTTCTGCGGTTTCCTCTTTGGGGTCTGATTTGTAGAAAGCTCTGGGTACCATTCTGGCTTTGTTGATTCACACTTTTATTGTACCAGGAGAGATCTGTAATTTTTTAAAAAGGCCTTTTGTAACTATTCCAGGTGAAAGCCCCTGTCTGAGGGACTGGATCAGATGTGAACCAGTGCTTGACTGTAGAGTATGGGTTGTGTTATACATTCCAGGTGGTAGCTGGAAGTATGCAGTTATGCTTGACAGTTAGTAGGTTTTTGATATAAGGCAGTTGGTGCTTATGTGTCCATTGCAAAGTTTCACAGTGATTTGTAGGAAATGTATCTGTTGCATAAACTGATCCATACTGAAGATGATGTTGGGGTAAAAATGGTTAAAGTCCTGGTGGAATCTCATCTATGTCCAGATAATGAAACCGGTATCCATGAATCTTAAGGACAGGACAGGTGTTGATGGGCAGTAGCTGAGGAAGCATTGTTCTAATGAAACTGTTTGCATACTTTGGTGCCATGTGGGTGCCAGTAATCTGAAAGTATAAAGTGTTATCTTTAAGGAATAGAGAGCTTGCAGAGAACCTGGGTGGCTAAAAGCCTCTGGTAACAGGTTTAGAAACCTCAGGAATCCTGGCTGGCCTAAGAGAAGGGATAGGACATTAGGTTGGGTCCAGTGTTGGGAAGAAGCTGCACCTGCCTGCCTGCCTCCCTGATTCTGCAGTTCTGGGGGTGGAGCCATTTTGAGATATGCCCAGCTTGGGGGCTGTTGCTCAGCTCTTACCCTCAGATGGCTTGCACCATATGAGCCCTCAGGGTTTGCCATTCCAGTGGCTTCCCTAGCAGGTGGGCTGGGTGGATGGTTGGTGTCATTGGCTGACAGATGGATTGGCTGATCCATGCTGTGCCATTGCTCCCAAAATTGTTCACCAATAAAAAGCTGTGATCTAATATTCTCCAGTTATGTCTTTGGCTTTGTTATTACCCTTTGAGCCCTCTTGCCCCACCTTGCCCCTATGACCACAAATAGCATTTAAAACCCTGATCTTCACAGCCTCTTAAGCAATTTTTTTCCAGTGAATGAATGACTGGAGGATTTGAGGGGCAGGGTAAACCCTGGTCCTGATGACACCAAGGGGGGGCATGGCTCAGTGGTAGAGCATCTGCTTGGCATGCAGAAGGTCCCAGATTCAATCCTCATAATCTTCAGATTCAATCCTCATAATCTTCAGTTTAAAGGATGAGGTAATAGGTGATATGAAAGACCTCCACCAAAGACCCTGGAGAGCCACAGCCATTCTGAGCATATAATACTTACAAAGCATTTTCTTGCTGCAGTAACATGTATATCACAAGTTCACAGCATGATTATTAACATTTATGTGCTGTCTGCTTCTACTGTTATAACAATCTATCCCATGCTTTGCACTTTCTCTCCCCTCCTTACCTTCTTCCTTCTTTCTTTCAAAGAGAAAGTTGTGAGCATGTAATGTAAGTGCTTCCTTCACCACACTTGAGTTCAAAATCCATCTGTTGGTCCCTTCAGTTAATGTACCAGAGAGTCAGTTTGGCATAGTGGTTAAGTGCGCAGACTCTAATCTGGGAGAACTGGGTTTGATTCCCAACTCCTTCACATGCACCTGCTGAGTAACCTTAGATCAGTCACAGTTCTTAAAACAGCTGTTCTCCCAAGAGTTATTCTCGAAAGAACTCTCTCAGCCCCCCTTACCTCACAGGGTGTCTGGTGGTGGGGGAAAGGTATAGGATATTGTAAACTGGTCTAAGATTCCAAGTGAGCAGGGGTATAAATCCAATTTCTTCTTATAAAGTTAGTTGTGGAATTAACACATTCAGCTTCTTCACTGCTACATCTAATTCACACTTTGCAACCTCTTTAGTTTTTTATATCACAGAGTACTTTTTTTCTTTATATATTTCATACTTGCCGTTTGCTAGCACAGCAATGTTTTTGAGAGGTAATAGAAATTTTGAACGTTTTTTCCATGATTCAAAAGTAGACATGCTACAAACTTCAACATGTACATGATCTCAGGCAAATTTACTCAGCTCCCCCAGTCAGATGTAGCATGTCAGGCAGCATTCCTGCTGTCATACCTTAGTGTTATCTAGTTCAAAGTAAAAAATAATTTACTAAGGTATATGTCACCATTGTCAGTTAGCAGAAGGAAAAGCAGATTTATGTTCACAATGAGCAGATACTACAAACACAGAGAGACATCAAAATAGTAAGTTTCAATTCTGATGTCTTTTTGATTTTAACTATATGCCTTTTAAAATTGGAGCCAATGACAGATGGACGGTGGAGGAGAGTTGCACTGTAATCAGAGACCTAGTAATGCCTCTTGATCTGTCTACTGACATCAGTGAAGTATATCTCTGTGATTGTTTTTCATTTGTATCAATGAGCCACTATTACAAAATCACACCAAGAAGTTATATATTTGATAGCAATGTGTGGCTCCCATCTGTGGTTACCTAAATCCACAGATCAGAGCCACACTGCCATGAAACATATTTTCCAGGTTTGCATACATATCCTAACTCTTAAATAATGCATTGGGGGGGTTAAAGTAAAGGTAAAGGTAGTCTCCTGTGCCAGTCGTTTTTGACTCTGCAGTGATGTTGCTTTCACAATGTTTTCACGGCAGACTTTTTATGGGGTGGTTTGCCATTGCCTTCCCCAGTCATATACATTTTCCCCCCAGCAAGCTGGGTACTCATTTTACCAACCTTGGAAGGATGGAAGGCTAAGTCAACCTGGAGCTGGCTACCTGAACCAGCTTCCGTTGGGATCGAACTCAGGTCGTGAGCAGAGAGCTCTGACTGCAATACTGCAGCTTTTCCACTCCGCACCATGGGGCTCTCTATTGGGGGGTTAAATCCCCCCCCAAATAAAAAAGGCACTGTTTGCACATGTACACAGAGCACACTTGATTGCTTCCACAGAGCGAGCAGTATCAGGCTCTGGGAGCTGCTCTAGATTTGGATGCTGCAGCAGCAAACAATTGGAGCTGCTTCAGGCCCAGCTGTACTGGCAGTGGGTGAAGCTAGGAGTGGCAGGGTTTAAAGGTGGGTCCAACAATGTTCTACCAAATCAATCTAACTATAAGATATGGATGCTTACATAATTGTGTTTATTCTATTCCTTATCAGTACTGACTGGGTATTATGTATGCCGGTACTAGATTGAAGGACTATTAGGTTTTCATAAATCTTTTTAGAATATCTAAATGTTTGAAATTGTAAAATACTGAAGGTTAAAATATATTACTGTGTAAATTCTTTTGTAAAAGAGCCTGGTGACGCAGAGTGTAAAGCTACAGTACTGCAGATGAAGCTCTCTGCTCACAACCTGAGTTTGATCCTGGCGAAAGCTGGGTTCAGGTAGCTGGCTCAAGGCTGACTCAGCATTCCATCTTTCCAAGTTCAGTAAAATGAGTACCCAGCTTGCTGGGGGGAAAGTGTAGATGATTGGAGAAGGCAATGGCAAACCACCCTGTAAAAAGTCTGCTGTGAAAACATCATGATGCAACGACACCCCAGAGTCGGAAATGACTGGTGCTTGCACAGGGGACTACCCTTACTTTTTAAATTCTTTTGTAATCACAGTTTGAAGATTGGTTTATTGATGCATAAGTTTATCTCACACTTAGTTTGTAATGTCTGAACTGAAATTTGTAATGTTTGTCAAAATTCAAAAATTTAATAAAATTAAATTGGGGGGGGGGGGGGGAAACCACATTTGGTAATGAATATCAGGGTCCTTCTATGCATGTATCTATAAAACAGCTGACCTTGAACACTCATGCTACAGCCACACATTGTTGGATATTGCACTATCAATGTGCTGTAGCAAGCATTTACAACTGGATTTTCTTGTGTGGATGAAACCACCCGGGAGGTCAATGACTGCTATAATGCAATGATAGTGATTATATCCAGTGATGGGTGGATGCAGCCCACATTTTCTGAACACTGAATGCCCAAGTGCAGAATCTCATTTCACATTTCAAGTTGAAAAAGGAATTCTTGGGAAGTGGTACTCAATTCATATCTCAGTTGAGTGTGAGGTGCTAGAAACATTTGTATTTATGGATTTTGTAATTTATGGAATTTGTAATTATGGATTTTGAAAACATCGTTGTACATTATACCTTTTCAACTCTGCAATAGATACAAAAATAGCCTTGCTGCTGTCTAGCCATCGACCTCAAGAGGGATGTTTTACTTCTTTAAGAATCAAGACAGCCACAGAGAGTATGACAGACAGCTCGGTATTTCAAGCCTGAAGCAGCACCTGGAAGGACAGGACCTTTCATAGTTTAATAGTGGGCAGCAAGTCACGGTAGTGATCAGGTCAGGCAATGGCTGCAGCAGTAACTGATATGGAAACAACAGATGTCACAGTGGCAGCTGTAATATCTATGGCTGTCCTCCCCCCTCCCAGTTACAAATAAAGAAACAAATAATGAAAAATAATGGAATGATGAGACAGTACTGCAGATTGGGGTTTGTATGTGCCTTTGAGAGTAGAAGAACTGATCAACCGAACTGGGAACATGTACACTATCTAGGAACTAGGAACACACACACACTTCAAGTTCCTGGGAATGAGCACTGGACCTCCTCAATCCTTTTCTACAGGGCAAAGGGAAGCTCAGCTTCGGCCTGTGCAACTGTTGAAATATGCTGCACAATACAACATATATGCCTATTGGATTTCTCACACTGGGTTTGGTTACTGCATTGCCATGCTTAAGAGTCCCTAGTCTTCTTCACAATATGTGATAAATAAAAATGGGATCCATTATAGAATTTTGGTTTATTTCACAAAATGTTCATTAAGAAAGATTGCTGAACTCTGCCAATGAAAAAAGAATATGAAAGTCTCTTGATTTCTGCTCTTCTTTTATTTTTGCATTTTGTAGTCTTCCTAGGGTGACCATAATGTCTGAAGGCCAGCCAGGGACACGTTGGGGGGGGGGGAAGGTAGGGGTGCGTGCGTGCTCCGTGCGCGTGCCGCCGGAAACAGGAAGTGACGGCACTTCCGGTGACGTCACTTCCGGTGACGTCATGCCACCACAGGAAACAGGAAGTGACATCACTTCCTGTGACACCATTTCCCCACGTCACCTGCCGGAAATGGGAAGTGACATCACTTCCTGTGACATCATTTCCCCCAAATGACATCATTTCCCCCAAATGCCACTGCCGGAAACAGGAAGTGACTTCACAGCACTTCCTGTGACATCCCCAAAAATCCCCCAAATATCACCGCCGGAAACAATTTTGTTCTGAAATCCTGTATATACTTCATCAGTATATGGGATAAGGCACTTTCTCAACTGTGCTGCATAATGCAGCCTATTTATTTTGTCCTGTTTGCTCTGTTGGCTCTATCTGCGCCACCTTCATCACTTTCGGGGTGTGGATCCCCCAGTGGGGTGCTCTCCCGACTCCCTCCGCCGGCTGTTTCTGATAGCCCTGCGCCCCCTCTTTCATTTGATATGTGTCCCGTGCGGGTGCCACCCTCCCGCCGGGAGATGCCGCAAAATGAGCCCCCTTGAGGCTTATGGCGGCAGGGCTCGGGGGAAGCGAGCTAGACTGCTGTTCTTTTGAGGGGTTATAGAGTGTTTCGAGCCTGTCCCTGTGGCATCAGTCCCATCGTTGTGGGGCCCAGGGGGCCGGCGCAGCGGCACGCCGAAGCAGCCTGTCACTAATAACACAGGTCGAGATGCAGGACAGGAACCCGGAAGTGACCGACAGGCTGCTTCAGCGGGCCGCTGCGCCGGCCCCCTGGGCCCCACAATGATGGGACCGATGCCACAGGGACGGGCTCGAAACACTCTATAACCCCTCAAAAGAACAGCAGTCTAGCTCGCTTCCCCCGAGCCCTGCCGCCATAAGCCTCAAGGGGGCTCATTTTGCGGCATCTCCCGGCGGGAGGGTGGCACCCGCACGGGACACATATCAAATGAAAGAGGGGGCGCAGGGCTATCAGAAACAGCCGGCGGAGGGAGTCACGAGACCACCCCACTGGGGGATCCACACCCCGAAAGTGATGAAGGTGGCGCAGACAGAGCCAACAGAGCCAACAGGACAAAATAAATAGGCTGCATTATGCAGCACAGTTGAGAAAGTGCCTTATCCCATATACTGATGAAGTAAATACAGGATCTGAGAACAAAATTGCACCAGAAGACACAAACACAAAGCTCCCTTACACTGAATCAGTGCTTGGGTCCACCAAAGTCAGTATTATCTACTCCAGTCACAAACACAAAGCTCCCTTACACTGAATCAGTGCTTGGGTCCACCAAAGTCAGTATTGTCACATAAGAACATAAGAGAAGCCCTGTTGGATCAGGCCAGTGGCCCATCCAGTCCAACACTCTGCGTCACATAAGAACATAAGAGAAGCCCTGTTGCATCAGGCCAGTGGCCCCTCCAGTCCAACACTCTGTGTAACATAAGAATATAAGAGAAGCCCTGTTGCATCAGGCCAGTGGCCCCTCCAGTCCAACACTCTGTGCCACATAAAAATATAAGAGAAGCCCTGTTGCATCAGACCAATGGCTCATCCACTCCACCACTCTGGTCACATAAGAACATAAGAGAAGCCCTGTTAGATCAGGCCAGTGGCCCCTCCAGTCCAACACTCTGTGTCACATAAGAACATAAGAGAAGCCCTGTTGGATCAGGCCAGTGGCCCCTCCAGTCCAACACTCTGTGCCACATAAAAATATAAGAGAAGCCCTGTTGCATCAGACCAATGGCCCATCCACTCCACCACTCTGGTCACATAAGAACATAAGAGAAGCCCTGTTGGATCAGGCCAGTGGCCCCTCCAGTCCAACACTCTGTGTCACATAAAAATATAAGAGAAGCCCTGTTGCATCAGGCCAGTGGCCCCTCCAGTCCAACACTCTGTGTCACATAAGAACATAAGAGAAGCCCTGTTGGATCAGGCCAGTGGCCCCTCCAGTCCAACACTCTGTGTCACATAAGAACATAAGGAGGGAAGGAAGGGAGGAGGGAGGGAAGGGAAGGGAAGGGAAGGGAAGGGAAAGGAAGGAAGGAAGGAAGGAAGGAAGGAAGGAAGGAAGGAAGGAAGGAAGGAAGGAAGGAAGGAAGGAAGGAAGGAAGGAAGGAAGGAAGGGGGAGGGAGGGAAGGAAGGGGGGAGGGAGGGAGGGAAGGAAGGAAGGAAGGGGGGAGGGAGGGAGGGAAGGAAGGAAGGAAGGAAGGAAGGAAGGGAGGAGGGAGGGAAGGAAGGAAGGGAAGGGAGTGAGGGAAGGAAGGGAGGGAAGGAAGGAAGGAAGAAAGGGAGGAAGGGAGGAGGGAGGGAAGGAAGGAAGGGAAAGGAGTGAGGGAAGGAAGGAAGGAAGGAAGGAAGGAAGGAAGGAAGGAAGGAAGGAAGGAAGGAAGGAAGGAAGGGAGGGAGGGAGGGAGGGAGGAGGGAGGGAAGAAAGGAAGGCCGCCCCCCACCCCCCCCGCTTTCGGCCCCCTTACCTGCTTCCAGGGCGGCGGAGAGTCCAGCGGCGGCGAGTCCTGCGGCGGCGGCCTCGCGGCGAGGGAGGGAGGGAGCTGCCGGCGCTGGCCTCTGGAGGCCTCCAGGGACCAGCGCCGGCTGCTCTGCGGCCTCTCCGCGGCCTCCGCTGGTCCCTGGAGGCCCTCCAGAGACTCTGGAGGGCCTCCAGGGACCAGCGGAGGCCGCGGGGAGGCCTTCGCTGGTCGGCGCTGGTCCCGGAAGGCCTTCCAGAGGCTCTGGAAGGCCTTCCGGGACCAGCGCCGGGTGCTCCGCGGCGTCCCCGCGGCCTCCGCTGGTCCCTGGAGGCCCTCCAGAGACTCTGGAGGGCCTCCAGGGACCAGCGGAGGCCGCGGGGAGGCCTTCGCTGGTCAGCGCTGGTCCCGGAAGGCCTTCCAGAGGCTCTGGAAGGCCTTCCGGGACCAGCGCCGGGTGCTCCGTGGCGTCCCCCGCGGCCTCCGCTGGTCCCTGGAGGTCCTCCAGAGACTCTGGAGGGCCTCCAGGGACCAGCGGAGGCCGCGGGGAGGCCTTCGCTGGTCGGCGCTGGTCCCGGAAGGCCTTCCAGAGGCTCTGGAAGGCCTTCCGGGACCAGCGCCGGGTGCTCCGCGGCATCCCCGCGGCCTCCGCTGGTCCCTGGAGGCCCTCCAGAGACTCTGGAGGGCTTCCAGCGACCAGCGGAGGCCGCGGAGAGGCCTCCGCCACCGCTGCCGGCCCCGCGGGCGGGGAAGGCGGCGAGTGAGGGAGGGAGCGTCCCTGCGCGTGCGCAGGGGCCCTGCGCAGGCACAGGGACGCTCCCTCCCTCACTCGCCGCCTTCCCCGCCGGCGCCCGCGGCCCACCGCCTCCGGGGCTGGCTAAACCGGGACCTTTAATGGTCCCGGTATAGGCAGCCCGGGAGCCGGGATTGGGTGGCCAGAACCGGGAATGTCCCGGGAGACCGGGACGGTCTGGCCACCCTAAGTCTTCCCCCCTTGCGGGGGGCGGGGGGAGATTTCCATAGGTTTCATCAATGGTCCATCTAGAACAAGGGTGGGGATCTTTTTTTCTGCCAAGGGCCATATGGATATTTATTATCTCATTCACAGGCCATAAAAATTATCAACTTAAAAAACAGTGCTCCATCAAGGAAAAATGATTCAGGCCAGCAAAATCAATGCAAATAATTATTTTTCTATTTGAAGTCATGTGGGGAAAGCCTTATCTGGCACACACACACACACGGCCTGCCGCCCTAGGCAAATGCCTAGATCCAGGGCTTTTTTGTAGAGAAAGCCCAGCAGGAACTCAGTAGCATATTAGACCACATCCCCTAATAGTAGCATATTAGGTCACACACTCATTAGCATATTCGGCCACACCATCTGGGATAATCAAATGCAAACTGAACTGTGACAGTAACTTTTCCAGGTCCTGCAGCAATTCTGGCCTGCCAGCCAGCCAGGCAGGCCCCAAGGAGGCTGCCGCACGATGCATCTGGGCCCTGTAATCCCTGCCTGGCCCTGGGGAGGCTCCTGCACAGCGCAGCTGGGCCCCACGATCCTCACAGCCGGCCAGGCCCCAGGGAGGCTGCCACATGGCTTGGTTTGGTCCAGTGTCAGTGTTAAGTTGCTTTAAGAGAACTAAAAACTGCTGAATCATTTGTTATGTAACTAAGCTATACAGGAGTCACGAGAATGTCAGGTGCAGCTAATGAAACAATCACTGTTATGATTGGTGGGCTGTACTATATTAGTGAAAAGCCTTGCCCTGTGTGGGTGTGGTTGATGGTTGATGATAGAAGGAGCAGAAGGACGTTGTGAGTGAAGGAGTAACATCTTGCTTGTATACTGAAGCTCTGGAGGATTGCACGGCTACTGAATTGTATGGACTGGATTTTGACTTCTCTACCTGGACTTAGAATTGGTACTGTATATTGGACAGACTGACTTTAATGTGTATGACCCATTGGCTTGCCTGAGACTGCTTCTTACGTGTTAACCCAATACAACTGTTTACTCGGCTGTCTTGGAGTTTTGTTTTCATTACCACAGTGTTCTGGAGTTGCACTCTACTACCTACTCCTACAGGGGCACCTTCCTACGCGTATAAAAACTCTGTCATCCAGCAATCCCCGAGGGCCATACCAAATGACCTTGAGGGCCGTATATGGCCCTCGGGACAGTGGTTCCCCACACCTGATCTAGAAGAATCTAAAAAGATTCTTAAGCATAAGAATCAGGAGGTGGCACAAGTTTAGACAGATACAGACTTTATTAATGAAGTATCTTTTCTATACAGAGTTCTACAGCAACAACTGGCATAACTTGGTTCCAGAACTTTCTTCAGCCCATTCTTAACCCTGAAATGGATTAGCAGGAGGTTAATTCAACACAGTCTGAAATACAGCCTGGATCAAGGAATGGAGTTTTCACAAACACAAAGTAATAGATATACCTTGCTGGATCTATTCTATTTCCATTCTTAATAGGGATAGGGCAATTCAGATTTCTCAGCAAGGGTGAAAGAGCTATTCTTGGATATGTTCAAGATTATATATATAAATGGCCAAACTAGACATGAAGGATTAATTGTGTCCACCACACCATTTTAAAGTGATTGAATAACCCCAAGAGTCCAGCCCCGAATGAGCCTACTGCATAGTGCGCTTGTTTCCTCACCAACACTTTTTCAAGTGCCAAAACAGTCATGTGTGGAGGGTGCAGCCATTTCCACACTTGAAAAGGTGAAGAGAACTACAAAACCGGAGCCCACCATGCTGCGACCCTGGTCAGGATCAGGCCTTTGAAGCATTTTTAAATAACTTTAAAATGGTGGCAGCATCCCTATGGCAGCCACATGTCGTTTGACTCAAAGCAGAAATACATATAAAAGCTTCAGATTACAGTTTTATTTTTCATACTTAATTTATTAGTATAACCAAGCTATTCATTCTGGGTTTAAGCTATGCACTTGTAATACAGAAGTTACTTTATCTGTCTGCAATAATGGTTACATGTGCAGAATTTTGTACATGCTGGAAATATAGATATCCCTGAGGGATAATCATATGGAATCAGACAGACCTGTAGCCACAGGACCCCCCCCCCCCCTCATCCAGGGTAAGCCTCCCAACTTCCAGGGGACACTCCAGAACGCAGAATGCTTTCTCTCTCTCTTTTGGCATGACTGACAAGTGAAGCATCAGCACTGGCAACTGGAGTCAGAAGACTTGAGCAGGGCACAGTGCACTGCAGCAGCAAAAGCAGCAGGCAGAGAGGGGGAGGCGGAGAAGCGGGAGACAGAGGAAGCTGCATGGAATGGACTAGGGAGTGGGGATGGATGGAGCTGCTGACTGTAAGGCGCCAGTGTGGGGGAGAGGAAGGTGGAAGGAAACCCCTCTGCTTGTACACAAGCTGTAGTCCCTTCTTTACTCCAAAGTTTTTGGATTGACTGTCTCAACTTGATCACTTTCAGAGCCTCTAGCTTTTGTCCCTACTCCAGAAAGCTTCTGAGAAGTGGCAAGCCCTGCAGTTGATGGGAAAGGGTGCCCTCTGACTTTTTAAATCCTGGGTACACCTCTGGAATTAATAATAATGGAGAGGGGTGAGCTGCCATAGGCCTCCTGAATTGTACCACATTTCTTAGTATATGTTTTGTTTTAGGTCCTTAATAAGGGATGTTCAGCATAGCCCAAAAAAAGGAAACTTGTGGAAATAGTATCCTCTAGAACAGTGGTGTCAAACATGCGGCCCATGGGCTGAATCAGACCCCCACGCAACTGACTGTCATTTGCTTCCTTCTCCCTCTATCTTGCTTCCTTCTACATCTCAGTTTGCTTTGCAAGGCTTGCTCAATTGCACAGGAGCTACAGAGCAAAACCTTGATTTTCTCCATTGGTTGAGGCTCCTCCATCTCCTGGTCCACTGAAGAGGGAGGGAAAGAGCCAGAGCTTCCTTTGCCCAGTTCCCTGGATCCCATGGGAGAGATACAAAGAAAGTACCTTTAAGACCAAGTGCTAATGTTTTAAGCATGTTTTATTTTAAGGCTTTTTTAAAAAAAACCCTTTAGTCGTGTTTGTCTGTGTTCTTTATAAGGTTTATATCTCTGCTGCCTAATCTTAAATAGGTACACACATGGCCCAGCCCAACACTGCCCGGCCTGACCAGGTCTCATTTATCTCAGATCCGGCCCTCATAACAAATGAGAAATGAGCAAATATCTATGTTGGTGTTATACCAAGTGAGAACTGGTTGTCTCTGTGTTTATGTTGTCCAAAGACAAGTGAGAGCTGGTCTCTGGGCTTGTTTGTCCTATCCAAATACTAGAGCTGGTATCTAGACTGTTATCTGTAACCTGACTGCTGTTTTCTCTCACCTAATGAATGGAGATTTGTTGGGGGGAATAAAATGGGGGAGATGGTGCCACAATCAATAAGGTGAGTGGCAGGGGAAGATATAGTGATGGGAGAAGAACAGGCCAGGCAAGGAGAAAGGACAGTAGTATGCTGTTGCCCTTTCTGGTTCTTTTTACAGTCAAGGTGATGCTTGTGACCATCAGGGATGGGCACAAACTGAATGATGATCTAAAGTTCATCACAAATGTTGGACGGTTTGTGGTTCATACAGCAATGTTCATGAACTGAACCACCATGAATTTTCACGAATTTTGATGCAGTTTGTGGTGGTTTATGAAAAACAGCTGCTCAGCTGTTTGGTTTAAATGGCTCAGCTGTTTAGAAACCCCTTGTTGCAGGGAACAGAAAGCAGGGGTTTAAACTTTAAATGGCTTATGAACCGATACAAACCAGATTGGATCATGAATCAAATTCCTGGTTTGGGTGGGTTGATGGCGATCCCTAGTGACCATATCAACACTCTGCTGGGCTTTAATATCTTGCTTTTGAATTACAGGTAAACTGACAGCCATTTACAATTTAATTCAGTATGAGAGGGCTGACCTGGCATTATCAGTGAGACCTAGTTGGGGGAGGAGGAGGTGTTAACCTTTCCCAACTGTGCCCCTTTGCATACTCAGTGATGCATCAGCATACGACTGGTGGTTAGGGAGGTACTATTGCTGTAGTCTATCAGGATTCTACCCTTCAGCTCAATGCCCTGTCTGGGACACTGCTGATTTTGAGAGTGTGTATTTAATGGTTGGAGTGTGAGACAGGATTGGGATTCTGTTGGTGCATTGCCCACTCAATGCCCAACTGTCTCCCAGCCTGAGCTTGTGGTGGTGGTCTCTGATCGGGTGTTGTCTTGGAGGACTTCAATACCCACGCTGAGTCTACCTTATCTGGAGCAACTTAGTATTTCATGGTCTCCATGACAACTATGGGCCTGTCTTGGGCAATAACAGGACCCACAAACTGTGCAGATTACACTCTTGATCTGGTGTTTTGTTCTGAGCAGGAAAAAGGTGACCTGAGGTAGTATTGAAGATGGTCCCTTTCACATGGACAAATCAGTACTTGCTGGGGTTTAGTTTTACAGGGGTGGGGGACGCATTAAGATTATCCTCCTCATAGCCTAATGAATCCAGTAGGTTTTCAGATGTCTTTGGGGGGTTTTTCTGCTGATATTGTTGGTGCTCCTGTTGATGTCCTGGTTTACCTCAGGAATGGGGAAATGGAGGCAGTTTTGAAATGGATGAGGGATAGCGAGCTGAAACTTAATCCTGATAAAATGGAGCTGCTAATGGTGAGTGGAAATCTGACCTGGGAAATGGCATCCTCTGTTATAAATGGGGCTGCACTCCACTTAAAGGAGCAGGTTCATATCTTGGGGGTGGCTCCTGGACCTGGACTTTATGAAAAGGTGGCAGTGATGGCCAAGGGTTCCATTCAACAGCTCTGTCTGGTGACCCAGCTGCAGCCCTTGCTGAACAGAAAAGATCTTGCCACAGTGGTACATGCCCTGGTTACATCTAAGTTAGATTACTGCGATGCAATCTACATGGAGTAGCCAGAGTGTTAACTGTAGTGTGTCATAGGTTCCACCCTCACTGTCTACCAATTTGCTTCAGGCTCAGTTCAAGGTGTTGATATTGATCTCTAAAACCCTGCACAGCCTGGAACCTCCAGGGCCACCTCCAGGGCCACAGCATACCTCCAGGGCCACCTTCTCCCATATGAACCTACCCACTTATTCTGGTCATCCTCAAAGGATGGCCCTGTCACCTGAGGATAGACAGATGGTGCCCCAAGAAAGGGCCTTCTCCATCATGGCACTAAATTTGTCTGTCTTCCCCTATCAATGTCTTTCATCAGCAGGTGAAGATTATTTTTTTTAATGTGGCATACCCCCAGTAGCAAGTTTTTGGCCCTCCTTCTAGTACTGTTTTTAACTGAATTTGCTATTTTAACTGTATTTCAGTTGTTTAAACATTTTAATTTTTTGATGTTTGTCTATTTGTGGACCCTGATGGGGTGGAAAGGTGCCATAAAAATGCTTGATATAAATAAATAAATGCCTCCTAGATCATTTCTTTTAATATTCACTTATATTTTTGCCACTGGCTTCAGTTCTTTGCATTTCACCATGAGTTTTGCAGTTTTGTTTGTAATGTATGCATATGTTGTACAGATTTCAAAGACAATTTATTTGTATGGCCTCAGACTTGGAGCAACTTTGCATAGGATTACATTGTTAGACATACAATATACATATAATGTTATAATAATGCTAGTTTATTGAAACAGAATAACACTGACATTTTCCAGGACAAACATGGTGAGAAGAAACAGAAAATAGTGCAAAAATAAAGATTCCTGAGTTTAATTCATATGCTTGAGAAATAGAATAAAATGGATGTGGTTTCTTTTTGGGGGGTGGGGGGGGGTGGGGGATGAAAGCAGCAGGAATGAGAAATTCAAAGTCATCCCTACTGTACACTTTCTGTTTTACACACTCCTTATTACAGATTTACAAGCATTTCATGTTATTTTCTATACTATATACCCCTCCCCAGGGCTTTTTTGGTGAAAAAGCCCAGCAGGATTTCATTTGCATATTAGGCCACACCCACTGGCATCACCATTGTTCCACACAGGGCTTTTTTGTGAAAAAGCCCAGCAGGAGCTCATTTGCAGATAAGGCCACAACTAGGCTTCCCAAACCTCCCACTCTGGCGGGAGACTTCTGGGTTCGCAGCCTCATCTCCCGCTCTTCAAAACTCTGGAAGCGGGGGTTGGGGGTGGAGGGGGGGGGAGAACATACCTTTAGGCTTCATGTTGCAGAGCTCCTGAGCCGTTTGCAAAATGTCTGCCCCTTTAAGGCTGGGCAGGAAGCAGGAAGCAGAAAGGGCTTCTGAGAATGGCCCCTCCCTTTCTTTTGCTTTCGTTTTCACAGGAAGTAGAGTTGTCCGGAGGAAGATCTGGTAAGTGTGTGTGTGTGAGAGGGAGGGGGCAGGGGATTCCCTAGTTTGGAGGCCCTCCCCCCCTTTAGAAAGCGTGGGGGGGGAGGGAAATGTCTACTAGGCACTCTATTATTCCCTATGGAGAACGATTCCCATAGGGAATAATAGGAAATTGATCCGTGGGTATTGGGGGCTCTGGGGGGGCTATTTTTTGGTAGAGGCACCAAAGTTTTAGTATAGCATCTAGTGCCTCTCCCCAAAATACCCCCCAAGTTTCAAAACGATTGGACCAGAGGGTCCAATTCTATGAGCCCCAAAATATGGTGCCCCTATCCTTAATTATTTCCTATGGAAGAAAGGCATTTTAAAAGGTGTGCTGTCTCTTTAAATGTGATGGCAAGAACTCCCTTGGAGTTCAATTATGCTTGTCACATCCTTGTTCTTGGCTCCACCCCCAATGTCTCCTGGCTCCACCCCCAAAGTCCCCAGATTTTTCTTTAATTGGACTTGGCAACCCTAGCCACAACCCCTGATGCCAAGCCAAGCAGAAATGTGTTCCTATATGTCCCTCCCACTACATGTGTCTGACAAGGAGAGCTTTGACTCTTGAAAGCCCATACACTGAAAATCTTGTTGGTCTTGAAGGTCTGAACTCAGATTTTGCTCTTTCCTGTATCTATATCTGAAAACAATATTTTTTAAAAAAACAGTGTTTATAGTGCTTAGTTTTCAGATATTGCTCTTATTTGCCCTGAAACATATCACAAAACCTCTATGCATCCATATTTTGTTTATATTATACATTTAATAAATGAGTTAATTATAGTGATCATAGTTTACAATTAAAAACAAACAGTGAATTTTTTTTCAAAAGCTTTCAATATCTGTTCTTTAATCATCCACCCAGGCTCAAAATATGCATTTTTTTAGATTAAAGCATTAAAGTTGCTAATTATATTCTAAGAACTAACAATTATTTCTTTACCCTTTTACTACCTTCTTCTGGCAACAAAAAAATGTCAGCACTGATTTAATTTTTTGCTATTATAGGATTAAAAGAAGTTTCTAAAAGGCAATTAAATGTGCCCTATAGCAATAGTAGTTTTCCTATCAGCATCCAAACTCTCTTCGCTAAAACAACAGATTTTTTAAAAACCAGACTTTCTAGGCATATTCCCCCACACTCATTTTTATAATACATTCCTTTGGTGATTATCTCCGAAGACAACTTAGCCAATGTAATGAGAATCTTTGCACATTTAGATCTTGGTGAAGGTAGATCTATCATATTAAATGGAAGAAAATGTAAGCTAAAGAGCCTGTTCAGCATGCTAAACTCTGTGCTTGTCAGATACTAGTTCTTCACCTTTGGGAGCCCAGTTCATGACCAGCTGGAGGTCCTATGTGAAAAGTTCAATAATCTTTGAGCACATTCCCCACTTGATGTATCACAAAATCAATTATTATGTGGCAGAACATTCAGTAAGCTATGCTCAGACAGAATCAAGTCTTACCCCCTTTGGGATTCACCAGTTATCTGCTCCGAGAATTATTCTCAGATAACACAGGAGCACATGTTGTCCTCAGAAGAAGTTGTAGAGAGCATTGTTTCAACAACAGAAAGCTTGTAAGTAAAAGTATTAATGGTTTCACCAAGTTGCATTTACCTACTCTGCAACAAGACTTCCCAGCTGTGTTAATATAAACCTGGATGTAAACGTGGATGTTACTTTGAAGCAAATGCAACATTAAGCTCTTCCCAGATTTGCCTTCTCTGGACCATAATGCTCATTCTTTCCTTGGGTCCTGTGGGAAGTTTTCTTTCATGCCTTGATTTTGGTTTGGGCATTTTTGTCTGGTGTTCACTCTACCTTTTCACTGAGTACTTCACCTTTTGCTTCTCCTCATTCCATAATAGTTTGAGTCCCAGCTCTTTTAATCTCTGCCCACACACTTTCCCCTAATATTGTGAAAGTTTCTTTCTCTCATCCAAACTAAATATCCACTTCCCCCGCAGTATTTGCTAGAGAAAAGAGAAAGTCTCTTAAAATCAGTTTTAGGCTGCAAATACCAGAGCTTGTACCTCCTCAGTTTAAAAAGGTCTTTAAAATTTTCCCTTTGGTATTATCCCCTTGGATTTGAATATTTGTTAGGACCATATAAGATAGTCTCCTATTTAGATTTTCAGGGAAACAGTAGTGTTTTGAGGAAAACTGAAATATGATGCAAGGATATTGTAAGAATATTCAACTCTTTTCCAGTCTTCTTTGTTGTTCAGTTGCACAGTTGAGTCCGACTCTTTGCGACCCCATGAACAAACTCACGCCAGGCCCTCCTGTCTTCCACCATTCTTTGAAGTCTGCTCAAATTCGTGTTAGTTACCTCAGTAACACTGTCCAGCCATCTCAACCTTGCTGTCCCCTTCTTCTTTTGCCTTCTGTCTTTCCCAGCATCAGGATCTTCTCCAGTGAGTGCTCCCTTCTCATTTGGTGGCCAAAGTATTTGAGCTTCAGCTTCAGCATCTGACCTTCCAGTGACCAGTCTAGGTTGATTTCTGTTAGGACTGACTGACTTGATCTTCTTGCAGTCCAAGCGACTCTCAAGAGTCTTCTCCAGCACCACAGTTCAAAAGCATCTATTCTTCTACACTCAGCGTTCCTTATGGTCCAACTCTCACAGCCATACATTACTACTGGGAATACCATAGCTTTGACTATATGGACTTTTGCTGGCAGGGTGATGTCTCTACTTTTTATTATACTGCCTAGGTTTGCCATAGCTATCCTCCCAAGGAGCAAACATCTTTTAATTTCATGGCTACAGTCACCATCTGCAGTGATCTTGGATCCCAGAAATGTGAAGTCTATCACTACCATGTCTTCCCCTTCTATTTGCCAAGGTGTGATGAGGCCAGATGCCATGATCTTAGTTTTTTTTTTTTTAATGTTGAGTTTGAAGCTTACTTTTGTGCTCTTATCTTTCACCCTCAACAAGAGGTTCTTTAAGTCCTCCTCAC
This sequence comes from Heteronotia binoei, assembly GCF_032191835.1. NCBI lineage: Eukaryota > Metazoa > Chordata > Lepidosauria > Squamata > Gekkonidae > Heteronotia > Heteronotia binoei. Next base: position 144,100,483 of record NC_083224.1, read on the forward strand.
TTTCTGCCATTAGAGTAGTGTCATCTGCATATCTGTGTTTGTTGATGTTTTCCCCGGCAATCTTAATTTTGGCTTGTGCTTCATCCAGGCCGGCATTCCACATGACGTACTCTGCATATAGATTAAATAAACAGGATGACAATATACATCCTTGTCGAACTCCTTTTCCTATTCTAAACCAATCAGTTGTTCCATATCCCGTTCTGAAAGTTGCTTGACCCTTATACAGATTTCTCAGGAGACATGTGAGGTGGGCTGGTACTCCCATCTCTTTAAGGACTTGCCACAGTTTGTTGTGATCCACACAATCAAAGGCTTTAGCATAGTCAATGAAGCAGAAATAGACATTTTTCTGATACTCCCATGCTTTCTCCATAATCCAGCAAATATTCGCAATTTGATCTCTAGTTCCTCTACCTCTCCTGAATCCAGCTTGAACTTCTGGTAGTTCTCGATCTACATACTGCTGAAGCCTAGCTTGTAGGATCTTTAACATGACCTTACTGGCATGTGAAATGAATGCAATGGTGAAATAGTTTGAACATTCATTGACATTACCCTTCTTCTGGATAACATTCCTTGACATTACCCTGCTTCTTGGCAATCCAGTCTTCTGGATTGCCATAATTCCTCCAGGTGCAGCTGTTTGGAGACAGTTTTCCTCCTACTTACTGCCTCTGTGTCCTACCTGCACTAGTCACATGGGTGATTCCAGCCACTCAGTTGTGCCAGTGAACGGAATACCATATAGCCAATCAGACTTGCCCATATGATGATGTCATGGAGAGCAATTTAAGAGCTAGTGTGGTCTAATATGGATGTTGAATGAGGACTAGGGACTTCTGAGTTTAAATGTCCACTCTGTCATAAATTGAGTAGGTAAACTCAGGCTAATGCCTTGTTGCAGCCTAATTTACATCCCATGGCTATCGTGAGGATGAAAGTAGGAATGGGAGAATCACATCTGAAATAGAGGGGGGAAAGATACTGTGGACCACTTGAAGTCCCCATTGGAGAGAAAGGCATGATATAAATGAAAACTAAATAAATAAACATGCCTCCCTGAACTCCCTAGAGTATAAAATCCACACAATCAAAGGCTTTAGCATAGTCAATGAAGCAGAAATCGATATTTTTCTGATACTCCCGTGCTTTCTCCATAATCCAGCGAATATTGGCAATTTGATCTCTAGTTCCTCTACCTCTCCTGAATCCGTATAAAATCTTGTGAACAAAAACAAAGGGCAGGATAATATAAAAGAGCAGAAGAATGCCCTCCCTGATGTAACAAAAAAAAGTAACTTTTGTCACTACCAATAATTAAAATGTTTCATCTCAGTGCTACCTGTTCTCATAAGAAACTTATTTTGGCTTTCAACACATTTTTGCCATCAGCCCAGTGAGTTTGCTTTTTACAGAAACACTTTTCAAGACTTAAAAACTTATTATATAGTAATATTCCATTTCATACCAAAATGACATAACTGTTTCTCCGCCAACACAAGTTGTGTAGTGAAGGGTAGGATGTACAGATTCAGTTCACCAGAACAAGACATGCCCAATTCAGTACCTACTCAGTGAATTCAAAGCCAGTTTTATAAGTCTGCAGAGCATTTTTAAAAAACATGTACATGCCAGACCATCAGCAGTGGGGTTGGCATACATAAATGCAAGCAATATAGTAAGCTATGCTGACAAACTTCATCCATTATATTCTCAAGTCTACACCCCACACTAGTGATTATGAAACACCTTTTGGTGAAGTTGACACATGTACATTAATAAGTTCAAGTTGTTCTCAACTTAATAAACACAAAAATCTAACAGAATTTAATAATGACTTTAAAATGTAATGTGAGGGGACCAGGACATACAACTTGTGAGGACTTTGGAAGCTGTCTTAATTTCTTTCTTTTTTGAGATTGCTAGAAAGTTTTGGCTAGACTGCTATGTGCCTTTCTAGCTATGCTAGGTAACAAGACCTTTCATGGGGCCAGCTTTTGAAGATGGGCCTCTGCTTATTTCTCTGTCTAGTACTTCTTTATCTTATCTTCTTCCAGGAAGCTCAGGATGACAGATATACTTCTCCCTCCTTTGTGTCACCCTCACAATAACCACCTGTGAGATGGGTTAGTCTTGGACAGAGAATGAATGGCCCAAAGTCACCCAGTAAACTGGATTGTGGGGATTTGAATTTGTATTTCCCAGATCCGAATTCGACACTCCAGCCACTACACTACGCTTGATAAATTAACCATCACACAATATTGCTTAGTCTTGTAGTAGCTCCTAACATGTTGCCAACACAGTCTAGCCTTCTTACATGGTTGGGTGGAGGCGTACCTCCTGTTACCTTCTCAACCTCCATGAGCACAGACCTTCTATGCACAAAGATCAGAGGAAGATCAGAGGGAGGAGGAGAGAGGAGATAAGGAGGGTCTGTGGTTCAGTGGTAGAGCTTCTGTTTGGTATGCAGATGATCCCAGGTTGAATCTCCAGCATCCCCAATTTAAAGGATCCAGCAGTAGGTGATGTGAAAGGCCTCTGCCCAATACTGTGAAGACCACTGCCCAGTCTGAGTAGACAATACTGACTATGATGGACTGGTAGTCTGATTCAGTATAGGGTTGCTTCATATGTTTATATGAGATGCTATATTTGTCCACACATGAGATTCTATACTTGTGGTCACCTCCCCACCCCCACCCCCACTAGCCTGATGGAAGCAAGCATTTTGCTGGCATACACTGGTTTACAGGCAGGCAGCTCTGCAGAATGGTGCAATGAAAGACAAATTTCATATCTCCACTTCTCCCAGTGATAGGCAGCATCTGTCATTTCATATATTATGCATCACCATAATGCATCGTAATCATTAGCACAGAGAGAATTAAACCAAAATAAATACAACATATCCATACCATGCCATACCATACCATAGGCCTTTATTGGCATCAAACATATCAAGATATCTGAGATCAGTGATCTGTGGTCTTCTTAGCTCTTTAATATTTTTCATCCAATCAGATTCACCTCCCATACTGAAGCTGGGCTGGGAGGGGGAAAACATTACTGAGGCACAACACGGTAATGCAGGGAGAAGGAAGGTGACCTCCAATTATTGTGAAATAACTATAATAAAAATACATTGAAGTATTTTAAAGGAAAATGAACAAAGTTTTTGCTCAGTGATCTCAGTGAATTCCAAGCTACAAGCTGCCATGCGGTTTTATTCAGTTCAGTTATACTCTATTTTTCTTCCCAATAGGGACCCAAAGTAGACTAGCTTGTTCTCTTCTCCACCATTTTAATTTTACAACATCCTGTGCATCAGGTTAGACTAGCAGAGTGTGAATGGCCCAAAATCACCAACCAAGGGTCCATGGTGGAGGAGGAGGAGGAGGAGGAAAGAGAAGGAGTTGGATTTATACACCATCCTTCACTCGGAGTCTCGGAACAGTTTACAATCTCCTTCCCTTCCTCTCTCCACAACAGATACCCTGAGAGGTAGATGGGGTTGAGAGAGCTCCAAGAGAACTGCTCATGAGAGCACAACTCTGAAATAACTGTGACTGATCCAAGATCAACCAGCTGGCTGCATGTAGAGGAGTGAGGAATCAAACCCGGTTCTCCAGATTAGAGTCCACCACTCTTAACTGCTACACCAAACTGGCTGAACATCTCACAAAAGAGAAGGGATGGGGATTTTGCAAACTGGGACATATAGCTGTAATTGGTTAAATAATATTTGTATTAGAAGTAACTGAAGGTATCTGGGTATTTAGTCATGAAGTCCGTTTTTCCATGCTGGGTTGCCAGCTCTGGAAGTAATAACAATAAAAAAAAAATCTGGTTCCTGGGTGGATCTTGAAGCCAAGAGGTAGAGATCAGTGGAGGTATTTGGCTGGTCTGCAAAAGGACTCTGCAATTTTTGGAAGGCCTGTGAGTAGAGCCCAACAGTTTTTGGCAACCAGTACAAAGCTGTACATTCATATAAAGCTTTTAAAAACTGAGGGAGAAAAACCTGGCCTTTCCCCAGAGCATTTCTGGCAGCTGAGCTGAAAATAAAACAACGGCAACCAAAAAACCTCCCTGTGTCTAGTCCATTCCAATTCTGGTCAGTTTGGCAACGCTTCTCCCAAGGCACTGGTAGTAGCACCATGATTGAATGAGTAATGGTTATCAGGTGGCAGGGAGGGAATGTGCTATGCAATTGAGCCACATCTCCAGGATTTACATGTCTTACTTTCACTTGTTATTAGAAAAAATGAATAATCTTTTATTTGAGGCTGGATTTGAATAGGGAACAGCAAATAAGAAATGGGATCACACATTGATTAGAATGCAAATCATAAATACACAAATCAACTGGTTCATTAGCTAACCATCATTTGTCCTGTGCCTGTAGCCATAAGGGAATGGTGCAAGAACAGGTGATTGTATGTTTGGAAACTCTATAACAACAGCACGCAGACGACAAATAAAGCTGCCTTATCGGCAACAAATTTTTCATTCTTTCAGAGATAAATATGAAATATTCCTATTGTTTCTCTGAGCTTGTGCAGTGATCTTTAATGTGTAGCCATGGATGCTATGAACATCTAGTCAATTACTTAGGTGCATTTATTTTATTAAATAACTTTTGCAGGCACATTTCAGCATTTTAGTAAAAGCTGCATTGCTGTCATGAACTCCAGCAAGAAGTCCCTCAAAGCTCACGCTTAGTTTACTGCTGCTTGCCAAGGCAGACTCTTGCTTCACACAACTAGGAATATGCCCATTAGATCTGCAATGAAGAATGATGGGACAATTCAGAGTTTCACAAGCACAGGACCTAATGTACCTGCCATAATTTAAGATAGCCCCTGGGTGGTCATAAGCCCACAACCTTGATAGAAGGATTTTGAAGACTAAATAAATCTTCCAAAGAAAAGGAAATGGGTAAGTATACTCAAAGTTATATTATGTGCTTTATTTAATGTGCAGCACTCAACAAAAGGGACTTACTGGTGGCTACAAAAAACAGATTTTATTAGAAAGACAACTGGTATTGTACAATGTATGCCCCTTCCAAATGGTTCAGTAGTGAGCACTGTGGGCATAGAAGGAGAAGTGTGAAAAGAATAAAAGAAAAAACTAAATTTTAGGATGCAACATTTTACAAGGATGGTATTTCAGGGGCAATGCGATATACATTGACCAATTTAGGCCCTCCTCATACATTTGCTCAGCCATGTGGGATTTGTTTTTTCGGTGGTACTGTCCCGAGTGGTGGCTGGTTAAGTGCTAGACATGCTGAGAAATAACACAAATATAATCACTAGACAAAGCTACCTTGATTTAACCAAATTTCATGGGTTTCATGCAAGGCAAGCACCTGAGTGGGTTACCTTTATGGTTTTTTTAAAATCAAAATTCATTTCAGGCACCATGCCAAACAACATTGCACTTCAGCAGCAGGTAGCTATACTACTGAGCCAGGCCACATATCAGTAATTAGTAACAAATAACAAATTTGGTTAAATCTTTTCATTTACCAGAGAAGAGGCACTTCTTGGGTCATGGCCAGGTTACGAAGTTGCCTGTCTGTCAAGAATGGAATTGCATGCAGTTTATTGTCTGTTTGCAACTTGCAGCTGGATGCATCCTGGAAGAACCCACATTGCATTGCCTGCTTTCTACATCAATGGAGTCAGCAACACCAAACTGACCACAAAATTAATGAGGTTCATGAGCAGAAAAACACTGAAAGTACACAGAGACATCTAAGTAGTAAGTCTCAACTCAAAAATCTGCAATAGATCTCTTCCCCCCTCCTTTTAACTATAATGTTTAACAATGAAGGTATATGTAACAGCTCAGGAGGTGACAGCTGTAAGAAAACAGTGTAATCATATAAATGGACAACTGAATTTGTATAGATGCATGGATAACAATAGAACCAGTTGATTAAGACCAGCTATCTGGATTTCTGGATGACCTAACAAGTAGTTAAGTGGTCTCAAAATACTCTGCAGGTGTTCTCTTTTTGGCACATAATGCTACAACCAAACTAAAATAAAAGATTTTGTGAATATTTTTTAAAAAGTATCACTCTCCTATTTTTGGTTTAAAAAATTGCAATTGCTTGAAAATGGAACACGTGATCTACATTTTCAGAAAATATTGTTCTCACTCAACAACACAAGCATGGTATCAAATCTGATTGGCTGTACAGTATCACGATATCTAATGACTCCCTACAAAATCCCTCATTGAGTAGCATCATTCACATCAGTAGGTTAGGAAGTATTGCTAGACATCTTAATGGTTTCTCTTTGGTCCACATTTACATTTACATGCTACTAAATCTAATTGACTCTGTATCACTTTGACATTGGCATATTTATATATTGTGAAGAAATAACAGTGCATGGGGGAAATGGAAAAAAAGTAAATATCTCTCAGTGAAAGAGAATTAAGAATGACTTTGCCCCATTACATAAAACAGTCTTTATGACTCAAAATATATAATGGGAAAATGTTCAGTGAAGTCCTACACAGTGTCCTATAAAGGCCACCTTTACCCTACAGCTGTAGCCAATTTCAGACCATTCCCTATTTCTCTTACATTGAAAGAGGGAAAAGGCAATGTTGTCCCAAGAAAACAAGTGCCATGCCATAACTGTTTCTGTCAGACTGCTTCCAGACAGTTCTAGTTGTGCAGCAAAGCAGGAAGAAGTTCCCATATGGATGTGCACTTCACTGAACTATGGACATCTCAGGGAAACCTTGAATGGCAGCCTCCAGGTTGTCTTTATACATCTCCACTATTTTAATTCCTTCTCAGACCCTGGAGAGTAGGATCATCTTGGAATACCTGCCTGCCTAGTGGCACTGCAGTAACTGTAGTCCAGGGATTTGGGAAAGTATATAATTCAGTAGCTCCTGCCAGTATTCAAAGGAGGAGGAAGCCTAACACAAAGCTACTTCTATAGTTTCTGAGGTCACAAAATTAGGGTAATTACTATTCCTGTAATAAACTGCCTTATTTTTTATAACTTTTCAAAATCTCCCACCCCCCCCCACCACCACCACCCTTGTTCCTTAGGTTTCTTCTCTAGGTTGTTCATCTCTATTTACATAGCAACAAATATTGCCAAAGGCAGGGTACCTCAGTCTGAAACACTGGCTTTGGAAAATTTGCCTACCATTCCTTAATCTGCAAACAGAACTCCTGTCTCAAGTTTTCTTATTGTCAATTATTTGCAGATAATAATGATTGGAAACAGGACTTTTTTCTGGAAAAAGAGGTTCTGGAACTCTCCAGAGGGAAATGTCACATAACATGAACTTTTAAACTTTTTTTTTTTTTTAGAATTTTGTTTTTACAAAGAGATTCTGGAACTCTGTTCCACCACATCCACCCAGGAGAAAAAGCCCTGATTGGAAGAATAGGAATCTGTGCTTTAAAACACATTAATTTCCTTAATCATAAAGGATTTTGTGGAACATTTATTTATTTCAATTTTATTCCACCATTCCTGCAAGAAGTTCAGGATGAAACATGAAGTCCCATTTAATCTAACAACAACCTTGTAAGTCTGGATAGGAAGTCCAGTGTCAAGGCTGGGCATATTTCAGCACTTGCCAAGACCCACACCCCAACAGCAGACCAACCACAGGAATTTGGCATATCTTCCTGAAAACAGAAGAAGAAATAGAGCACAAGGGAGCCACACTTTGCTGCCTTGCGCAGGTTCCATGTTCACAGATAATTGTCCTTCTGGGGAAACCACCATGGGATTCAGGGAAAGGAATGGAACTGTGAAATGGGCTGAAAAAAAGAATAAGTGATCCATGAAGTAGGGAATGGAGCCATGATGGACAACAAGGACATTATATCTCCAAGGGGCCAGAAATACCTGTAGCTGTCCTAAAGTCTTGATTGAGAGGTCTAGGGTCACCTACTGAGTTTGGCAGTCGAGAAGGAATTTGAATGTCAGTCTTTCCACTCTAACACAGTGATACCCTTCTGTCCTTTAAAGTTACTGAGCTTAGAAAACTGTAACTGTTTAGGATTGCTTTACTAATGAATCATTTTAACCCCTAACCTGCTTTGATTTACTCATGCACATGCTTCCAGCTTGTCTATGTAGGTGATTGTATGTACAAACAGGGACACCAGTTACATCCAAGGAAAAAAATATACTGAAACGCTTTAACTTACTCAGATGCTGGCAGCAAGCTATGATCATTAAAACTGCCCTATGTATTCAACTGGTGATTTGAAAAAAAAATTGTGCAAATAATTTCTGTTGCTCTTTCAAAGTATCTCCTACCAGATGCTTTGCTCTTTTTTTAAAAAAAGGATCCACTCTGGAAAAAGACCTCAGCATAATTAGGAAACAATCACTGTGTTTTTCTTGCTGTCCTAATTTTTTCTTCACTTTAAACTGCTTCATTGACTTTAATTAAACTTGCCCTAGGCTTATGAGCCTAGCAAGCTACAGCAACATTTTTTAAAACACACCAAAAAAACCCTTCTTGTCAGAAAGGATTCGCCCCCCCCCCCCCCCCCCAATTTACTGAACATATTGGTTTTAATATTAAGGTGGATTTCAGTGCTCCAGCTGGCGAATTTGGATGTGGTTTTCATTTTATTCTTATACACACTGGAAATCTAGCACCAACCCAAACTCAATGTTCAGACATGATTTATTGTACGGTGAGTCTATTGCCCTTTAATCTGCCATATTATTATTTTCATTTCCATGTGACATCACTACATCTGTATGTTTCCATTGTCACATAACAAATCTGTTACAAACAAACCACCATGAAGGCACAACCAACCTATAATGTTTAAACCTCCTGTTTCATGTATTTTTATATTTGTTTCTGTTTTGATAAATTCTTTCAGTTCTACACTTTCACTGTTAGTTTTATAGATTTGTTGAATTGTGTATGACTTTTTATACAGTATCTATACATATAATACATATCTCCTTACATATAATATTTGAAAAACGCTGATCTACTGATGGACACATAAGGAGCATTTTACAGAAGGAAACTCTTGGTGTGAAGAAATGGCATTATGGATTCACAGATTTCGCTCACAAGCAAAATCAAAATGGAGATCTTGGAGTTAAAAACAGCAGGGACAAAAAAATCTGAATTAATCCCTATCCAGAAACCTCTGTAGAATCAAATTGGAGAAGAAATGTTAGCAGCATAGATATGAAGTGGAAATGGAAATATTTTCTTCTAGATTCTCTCCACCATGTATCTTTCCCTCAATTTAATTGCAAGAGCTATGGGATTTTCTATGGCAAACTCAAACTTGAATATGGTTTCACTCCCTTGAACATTCTTTAATACTTGTAAATGTATTCTTCATTCTCAACCATATTTTAAATGTTTGGGAAGGTTATTACTAGATACAGAAATTGCAAGTACCAAAGGGCTAGATTATTTCTAGTTTTACAAATACTTTCCCTTCAATAGTTATAGTCAGGTGGCCATCATAGCACAAAGCCTCCATCACCTTGAAAAATAGAAAATAAAAAGTTTTTTTCCTTAAGTTCCAAAGCTTTCATGAACATATTTATAGATGAGTTGCTACATGCTATATAGTATCTGGGAAAAAAATTAATTACAAGGACCTTGGATTCCATGACTACTGTATTTTTTGTTGTTTCGTAGCAACTGATTATATTTTAAGTTAAAGTGAACAAGAGATACCAAATGGTACAAATGAAATAATATAGTTTAGGCTTCAAATAAGAAAGAAACCCTCTAGGTAGTTATCTGAAATATTCAGTTTTATGTTACGAAACAGTATAAACATGGAAAACAATAAATATTCAATCCAAGCAAAACCAGGCCTCATTGTTTTCAGTAAGAAAGTTATGTTGAGATTACTATAAATCATTTGGCTGTGTTTTTTAACCCATTGCTAAGCTGGTTCTGAGAACAACTTGGAAAAAAGACTCATGCTGCCATGCACACCTGCTGAAGCATAATTACACAGAGTGGGCAGGTGTTCACAGCCTTCATTGAAATCAGGGATTTTTACTGCCTGAGTACGGGGGGTGGGGTGCAAATGCTATCTTCCACTTCTTGGGGCTAGGACCTCCTTTTCCTTAATTAAGGAATGGAAAGGAATAGGCACTATTTTACAAGGGGAAGGAGAGAAGAAACTCATTGAACCTGTGTACAACATGGGTGCCAACCTTTTCACACAATCTATGTGAGGAGAATGAACATAAACAATCATAAGAACACTAACTTGAAGGTGTTTAAAATCCTCTCTGTGTGTACAAATATGTGGATGTAAGCACTTTTCTGAAAAAGTAGGGGTCTTGATTACGGTAAGATGGCCCTATGTGTATACACTGGCACATACATAGGACCTTTACACACCTTCAAGTAAATAATTGTACATCTGTGTGAAACTTCAGATGTAGTGCAGCTTCTCTATCTCTGCATTTTTAGACTCTGCTCTATATTTTTCTGTGGCTTTGCTTGACAATATTTTAGCAAGCATTATTTGGTTTGTTTTTTAAAAGGTGTTTTCAGTGCTGGTTGATATATAGTTACATATCAATTGATTATCCCTCATGTAAGTTGAAAGATCTCCAGTCTGTATGGGCTGGGCTTCTTCTAACCTCTTTGTACCTCTTTTGCTCCTAAACTTAAATTGCATCCACCTCTGGGACAGGAAGTGACAGCTTTTAACAGCCCATACTACAACAATTAGTGATAGAAAAAACATCATATCCCAAATGATGTTGCAAGGGGAATTTATGTAGACAGAAGGCAATTATCTAAATTGGATTTTGGAAAGGACACTGTGAATAATCATATGGAAAATGCCATGGGATCTTTAATAACCCTAGGTGGTCAGGATTCGTTCTTCAAAAATATTAGCTTATGACAGATTGTTCTCAAAGTATCCACTAGTTTTTCTTCGCTTTTCATTTTGCTCTTGAATCAAAAACTGCTGTGGACTGCAAGTATTTGAGCTGTAATTGGATAGCGGGGTACAAAGAAAATAAAGCCACCAACCCTTAGCCCAAACTGCGGAATAACAGGATTATTTGAATAAATTATGCCAATTGGCATCCTTTGAAGAATCACAAGACCAGTTTTTGTCCAGGTCACTTAAACCACTTCTAACACTTCTCCCTGGCATCTGCATAGTTAGACTAATCACAAAATAAAAAGAATGGAAGAAAAAGAAAACAGAAGACAAAACCAGCTCTGCAATGCTCCCTCTTTCCAATTTTAATAAAATGTTACTATTTTAATCTTTTCTGTTCCACTCCTTTCTTGATGTTTCTCCATTTTTGGCATAGATATTATCTCCATGATCCAACCAGAGAGATCCACGTTGAAGCTGGCCTCTGCATTCCTTGTTTTCAGATTTAAAATATATGTGTGTCAATGGGAGAAAGATTCCATTTCAGATTTATATCCATATAACAATTTCTTCAGCATTTTGGCCACATAACAATACTTACACTTTATTTGATTTGTATCCTGCCCTCCCCACTGAAGCAGGCTTGGGGTGGGGAGGGCGGGATATACATCTAGATGAAGCATTGGATTTTATCTGTATTTTCTCTGAGATTATGGTTGGGGAGGGCATGCACATTCTCCCACAACATGATGTGAGGGCATCCATCCATTCTCTTTCATGACAGAACTATTGCATGTGAGCATATTTGAAGTAAATTCTATAGATTTTACTTACATGATTAAAGACGAGACTGAATTTTGCAAGGTTTTATTAGAAGATCTACATTGCAGTATCCCTTTTCCAAATTTTCTTTGTTTTGGCAAAAATATGTTGATATTTACCTGCTGGTGCATCCAGTCACACCCCAGAAGTCATAAGAAAATAAGAGAATGTAAGACAAGTGAAGTTGGATCAGGCCAATGGCCCATGCAGGCCAAGACCCTGTGTCACACATTGACCAAAACCCAGGTGCCATTAGGAGGTCCATCCGTGGGGCCAGACTCCAGAAGCCCTCCCACATTTGTCCCCAAGCATCAAGTATACAGAGCATCACTGCCTCAGACATAGTACTCCATCTATGCCTTATGGGTAATAGCTGCTGATGTACCTCTGTTCCATGTTTATCTAATCCCCTCTTGAAGCCGTCTATGCTTGTAGTCACCACCATTTCCCATGGCAGTGAATTCCATGTGTTAATTACTCTTTGGGTGAAGATGTATTACTCATTAATTTCTTTGAGTCCCCACAAGTTCTTGTATTGTGAGAAAGGGAGAAAGGTACTTCTTTCTCTACCTCATATATCCCATACATAATCTTGTAAACCTCTATCATGTCACCCCTCAGTCCTAACTTCTCCAAGCTAAAGAGCCCCAAGAGCTCTAACCTTTCTTCATAGGGAAAAGTATTCCAGCCCTTTAATCATTCTAGTTGCCCTTTTCTGCACTTTTTCAAATGCTATAATATCTTTTTGAGGTGCAGTGACAAAAACTGTATACAGAATTCCAAATGAGGCTGCACTATTGATTTATACAGGGGCACGAACCTAGGCAGTATAATAAAAAGTAGAGAAATCATCCAGCCAACAAAAATCCATATAGTCAAAGCTTTGGTATTCCCAGTAGTAATGTATGGCTGTGAGAACTGGACCATAAGGAAGGCTGAGCGCAGAATAGATGCTTTTGAGCTGTGATGCTGGAGAAGAATTTTGAGAGTCCCTTGGACGGCAAGAAGAACCAATCAGTCAATCCTAAGGGAAATCAACCCTGACTGTTCCCTGAAAGGTCATATGCTGAAGATGAAGCTCAAATACTTTGGCCACCAAATGAGAAGGGAGCACTCACTAGAGAAGATCCTGATGCTGGGAAAGACAGATGGCAAAAGAAGAAGGGAATGGCAAAAGATGAGATGGTTGGACAGCGTTACTAATGTAACTAACATGAATTTGAGCAGACTTTGGAGGATGGTGGGAGACAGGAGGCCCTGGCATGACTTTGTCCATGGGGTCTCAAAGAGTCGGACTCAACTGTGCGACTGAACAACAACAACAAAAGTATGACACTGACTTATTTCTTTTCAATTAATTCCAAATAATCCTCATTATAGCATTTGCCTTTTTTATTGCCATACTGGGACTACATTTTCAGTGAGTTATCTACCACGATTCCAAGATCTCTCTCCTGGTCTGTCTCTGCCAGTTTGGAACCCATCAGTGTGGGGCCATTTAAACTTAACAGCTGACTGGAGGATGGGAGTGAAACTGGCCAGTGAATGCGGCCAGATGGCTTGAGGAGGGAAGGCATTTAAACATGCCTTCTCAATCTCCCTGTCCATGTCCCTGGCCAGGCAGCTGTAGAAGTGAAGGGAGAAAGGGAGGCATGTTAAAATGCCTCTTCTTTGCTTTCCCAGCTGTCTGCCAAGATGGATGACTAGGGAAGGGAAGGAAGGTGTTTAAAATGCTTCCCTTTCACTTCCCCAGCTACCCACTGCAGCAGATGGCTTAGAAATCAAAGGGAGAAATTGGAAGCATGTGTAAACACCTCCCTTTCACTCCCTCAGCCACCCAGCAACACAGACGTCTGGGGAACTGAAGGGAGAAAGAGAAGGGTTGGAGAGAGAAAGCAAGGCATGGAGAGGGAAAGCAAGGCTCCTTTACCTTCCTTCCCCACAACAAACACCCTGTGAGGTAGGTGGGGTTCAGAGAGCTCTTCCAGAAGCTGCCCTTTCAAGGACAACTCTACAAGAGCTATGGCTGACACAAGGCCATTCCAGCAGCTGCAAGTGGAGGAGTGGGGAATCAAACACAGTTCTCTCAGATAAGAGTCCATGCACTTAACTGCTACACCAAACTGTGACTGATTTCCCACTCACCCTACGCCACTCTGACATTCCTCTTTTCAGCATGGCATCCTTCCGATTTTCCACTATCTGCCCTGGGGCTTCAGTTTGCATCTGCATTTTTGCGTGGCAAAGAGAAACTGGTTTTTAGTGGTTTCTCTTTGCCATGAAAAAACGCCGACGCAAGGTGAAGCCCCGGGGCAGATAGTGGGAAATTGGAAAAACACTGTGCAGAAAACAGGAACATCAGAGCAGCATAGGGTGAGTGCGAAATCAGTCTGTCTCTCAGAGAAAAGTTATGTCTTTCCCCTCCTTCCCTCTCTCCACCAGCCATCAGCAGGGAGGGGGAAGGCATTTAAATCTAACAGCTGACTGCTGCAGGAGAGACAACTTGTCAGTTTCACTCCCCATCACTGGTCAGCTGTTAGATTTAAATGCCTTCCCCTCCCAGCCAGCAGCTGAGAGAGGGAAGGGATGCTGCCAATACTGAACAGCCAAATAAAAACCAAATAAATTCAGAAAACTCTATTTGGTAACAGAAAAGTTTTGTGAAATTTTATTTGGCTTAGGAAATACCAAATATATACCAGTAGGACATTTATTTAGGTTTTTTTCTGCTTGGGGAAGGTGCATGTACACCCCTATTCTTACCACCTTGAACAACAGGGCTGGCGCATGGGAGTAGGTGAGGTAGGTGGCCACCTAGAGTGCCACCTCACAACAGGGACACCCTCCCCTTCCCGCCCCCTCCCCATCCCCACTTGCGCTGACCCTGATACTCTGCAACACGGCTCCTGCTCAGCTCTCCCTGTCCCCTTATCCCGTGACTACTGAGTTTACATAGGAGCTCTTGATGAGGAAGTTTATCAAAAGCTTTTTGAAAGTCTAGACAAACAACATCTACTGGTTTATCCTTGTCCACATGTTTGTTCACCACCTCAAAGAACTCTAACAGGTTAGTGAGACAAGCCCTTCCCTTACAGAATCCATGCTTATTCTTCCTGCATAGATTTCTTCATCAATGTGCATACTAATTCTATCTTTAATAATGGATTTCACTAGCTTACCCAGAATCAACATTAGACTGACAACCTTTAATTTCCTGGATCTCCTCTGGAACTTTTTTTAAAGATTGGAGTTACATTAGCTACCTTCTAGTGCTCAGGGATAGAGGCAGATTTTAATGATAGATTGCATATTCTTTGGCCAGAGATCCACAAGTTCACATTTGAGTTCTTTCAGAACTCTTGGATGTATGCCATCTGAGCCTGGTGATTTGTCATTTGTCCATCAGTTGTAGGACCTCCTATCTTGTCACCTCAATCTGACTCAGCAGGCTTCTTCCTCCCCCTAGATGTCAGCGTGCTTCTACCTACCCCACAGCCTTTGGTGGGCTCCTCACTACCTCAGAACATGTGCTGCCAAAGATGGATTACCTCCTCAGCTTCTCTCCTGAGAACTGGGTCTGCTGGAAGCTGGGCTGTTTCCTCAGGCACATCTTCGGCCATCCTTTCCTGGGCCCTTCATTCTATATTGCACATACTAATATGCACATATCAGCAGATGAAACAGGGTACTAGATTGACAGCTGTGGGCAAGTGCAGGCCTTTGAACCACCTGCCACCTTCTCCACCAGCCTCTGGACTGTGGCTCTGACCTCTGCTGACTAAAAAAGTGCTGGTATGCCATACCAGTATATACTGGCACAAAAAAGTTCTGACTTTTTCCTTGTGATAAATGAAGCAATGAAACCTTAACCTGGTTTCAATGAACTGAAGTGAAAATTTCAATGAACTGAAGTGGGTATAATTTTTACTAATTTCCCCAATCTGCTGCAAACCTCTAAACTTCATGGCTGAATGAGAACTTCAGACCAGATCTCCAAGAGCTATTTAATAAGAAAGACAGTAATGTCAGATAAGCTGCCTTGAAAAATAGCTCATCTACCATTGTAGCTCATCTGCCATCCACTTGCACTTATGGTTAATGCATGTGTGAACTAATTTTGGGTAGAAGAAGCCCCAGAATCTTCTGTAAAGTCCTGGGAATTTGTCAGAGTTCATTGGGCCAAATAGTCAATGAGAGGTGGTGGGGCAGCAGGAAAGGCTCAGCCCGTAGCAGCCATCTTGAGCCTGCCAGTCCGGTGTAGTGTAGTGGTGTCTCCAAAACAAGTGGTGTCTCTTGACTTGGGCTGCCAAGTCCCCAGTGGTGTTGGGGGATCCCAGGTCATTGCCCACTGCTGCTCCCCAGATTTAAGAAAAATAATTAAATTAAGGGGAAAGAAGCAGTCTCATGTACTTACCAAAAGCTGATACAGTAAATGACAAGGATATCTCTAGGTAGCAATGCCTTCAATTTGCCAGACCTGTACAATGCTGTTAATGACAGAACATTTTGGAGGTTATTAATTCTTTAAGTAAGTATAATACAGAAGCAACAATGGCACTTAATGCACACAGTTGTGTTAGTCTATGACAGAAAAAATTAAACAGGAGTCTTGTGTTACCTTAGAGGCTAACAACATTTTGATAGTTGTCAAAGTGCCAGAAAATTCCTGTTTATTTTCAAAAACTAAAAAAAGATGTTTTTCCTGATATTCTTCTCTTGCATTTTATTTACATTCTAAAATCCGCTCAAGGGATGTTTTCAGCACAGGATAAGTAGATCTACAATTCCCCTTCTTAATGAGAACACATGAAAGAATGAAGGTTGCGATATTTCTAAGACCATCCATCTGGGCTGGGATCCATTTACACAACATTCATTCCACTCATTGGCTTAGACAAATACAATATTTTTGTAGCTCTTGAAAAATTTATTCCACCTAAAAAAAAAAGTCTGGCTAACTTGACTGTTTTTACTCCAGGTTTCTGGGCTGAATATTCTGGCCATAAATTTATTAGTAAACTAGTAGGATCCTTTTTAATAAGATATGTAGAGGTTGTCCATTTTCATTCCCAGTGCCATCTGCATTACTCCCAGCCTTTCTAGTTATTTTGTGTGCTATGTGGGTGAGACCACCTTGAAACTGATTTCCCCCATTTTCAAATTACATATTTTCTATTTATTTAGTTTTAGCTATCCAATCCACATAGTAAAATACTCCTAGATAATTAATATCCTGTGGTTTTTAATCGACATAAAAACTTCCTCTTGCCCACTGATATTACAATATGTTCAGGGGCATAAACTATAACTTTCCTGAGTTTATTATATATTTGTAGCTTTGTTCAAATCCCCCTCACCTGGCTTCCACAGGTTTACTATGGCTGGGATCTGAACTTAGGAAACAGATAATTGTTAACAAAGAACAGTGTGAGAAAACTTGCTGAGTATCTACAAACAGATAGCAATGTCCTCCAGTTTTCTAATAGTTTTTTCAAGTCCTTTATTGGGAATATCATGTTTGTGCTTTGTCAGGAATGGAATTATTCTCCATTGCATGTGGGTTAATTTTTGCTTTGACAACCCAAATGACAACCAGAGTATTTAGCATTTTGTCTAATAGTATGAACAGTATGCTTTTTTAAGCAAAGAAGAGTAATAAATTAGGCTGCAGCCTAATGCTGCAAAGGTCCTAAAGGTGCAGCACAGCACATATCTTTGTTTTATAACCCACTATACGTCAAGGGAGTCAAACATATTGCCTGCAGGCTGGATCCAGCCCTTGCAGGGTTCATATCCAGCCCATAAGAACATAAGAGAACATAAGAGAAGCTATGTTGGATAAGTCTCCTCCCCCTTCCCTCTCTCTCTTTTTCATAGAGTTTCTGCTTCCTCCCCCCAGACTGCTCCTCCTCTTTTGGGAAGGAAAGAGAAAAGGAGAGAGAGAAAAACAAAGTTGGAGTCCCATGACAGCTTTAAGAACAATAATGTTTTATTCCAGATATTGTGTATGTGGACTCAACTGAGGACTGAATTGGATGTTCCTGCCTGATTCTTTGGAGCCATAAAAACAGAACTTGGGGACTTGGGAACAATGGGCAGCAGGATCCAAATCCCTGCTGTCTTGCACCAATCACAAGCCCCTGCTGGTCTGAATGATCCAATAACGTGCTTGTGTGGGAACCCTGAGTTGTATATGGTTGGCCCAGTTCCCCAGTTTTCGTGGTGCAGCCACCTACCATGCTGTATCATTACCAATGGTGGTATCTCATAAGAACATAAGAGAAGCCATGTTGGATCAGGCCAATGGTGTATCCAGTCCAACACTCTGTGTCACACAGTGGCCAAAAAACCCAAGTGCCATCAGGAGGTCCACCAGTGGGGCCAGGCACTAGAAGTCCTCCCACTGCGCCCTCCCCCACAAGCACCAAGAATACATAGCATCACTGCCCTAGACAGAGAATTCCAACAATACACTGTGGTTAATAGCCACTGATGGACCTCTGCTCCACATGTTTATCCAATCCCCTCTTGAAGCTGTCTATGCTTGAAGTACTTTTCTCCCTTTCCCACAATACGAGAGTGTGTGGACATTCAATGAAATTGCTGAGCAGTCAGGTTAGAACTGATAAAAGGAAGTACTTCCATGTGTTAATCACCCTTTGGGTGAAGGAGTACTTCCTTTTATCAGTTCTAACCTGACTGCTCAGCAATTTCATTGAATGTCCACACATTCTCGTATTGTGGGAAAGGGAGAAAAGTACTTCTTTCTCTACCTTCTCTATCTCATGCATAATCTTGTAAACCTCTATCATGTCACTCCTCAGTTGATGTTTCTCCAAACTAAAGAGCCCCAAGCGTTTTAACCTTTCTTCATAGGGAAAGTGTTCCAACCCTTTAATCATTCTAGTTGCCCTTTTCTGGACTTTTTCCAATGCTATAATATCTTTTTTGAGGTGCAGTGACCAGAATTGTACACAGTACTCCAAATGAAGTCGCACCATAGATTTATACAGGGGCATTATGATACTGGCTGATTTGTTTTCAATTCCCTTCCTAATAATTCCTAGCATGACATTGACCTTTTTTATTGCAGTTGCACACTGTCTCGACTTTTTCAGTGAATTATCTACCATGATCCCAAGATCTCTCTCTCAGTCAGTCTCCTCAAGTTCACACCCTCAAGTTCACACTCCTCAAGTTCACAACTTGTATTTATAGTTAGGATTTTTGACCCCAATGTACATTACTTTGCACTTGGCCACGTTGAACCTCATTTGCCATATTAATGCCCACTTGCCCAGCTTCAACAGATCCCTTTGGAGTGCCTCACAATCCTCTCTTGTTCTCACCACCCTAAACAATTTAGTGTCATCTGCAAACTTAGCCACTTCACTGCTTACTCTCAACTTCAAATCATTAATCTCCATGCCTACTACCCCTCTGCATATCACACAATCCAATCAAGCCTGCTATTGTCATTTACCTGCCGTTGCCATTCAGCATCTGAGATTACCTTTATAAAGTTTATGTCTCCAGTGCCTTGATTTATATTTTATGGCATTCATGATCCAGCCCAACAAAGTGACATTTATGTGACGCCGACGCAGGGATTCAGGGGTTAGCCTTGCAGTGGCTTTCCTCTTTCCTGGAGGGTCGGGGACAAAGGGTGGCAATTGGGGGGGGATCTGTCCCGGAGGCACCTACTTAATTGTGGGGTGCCTCAGGGAGCAGTTCTCTCCCCTATGTTATTTAACATCTACATGCGCCCCCTTGCCCAGATTGCCCAGAGGTATGGGCTGGGTTGCCACCAGTATGCGGATGACACCCAGCTCTATCTATTGATGGGCGTCCGGGCTGCCGATGTTCCTATAAATCTGGACTGGGCGCTGCAAGCCGTGGCAAATTGGATCAGGTCGAGTGGGCTGAAATTGAATCCAGCGAAGACAGAGGTCCTTTGCCTAGGGCGCAGTGCTCCAGAGGGAGGGATCTCCCTTCCTGCTTTTGACGGTGCATCACTGGTACCAGTGCGCAGTGTCAGGAGCTTGGGAGTTCTACTGGAGTCTTCCTTGACAATGGAGGCTCAGGCAGCAGCCACTGGCAAATCCGCCTTTTTTCATCTTAGGCGGGCGAGGCAGTTGGCTCCCTTCCTGGAGTGCAGTGACCTGGCAACAGTGATCCATGCAACAGTCACCTCGAGGCTAGACTACTGTAATGCCCTCTACATGGGGCTGCCCCTGTGCCGAACTCGGAAACTGCAGCTAGTGCAGAATGCAGCAGCCAGACTGCTATCAGGCCTACCCCGGTGGGAACATGTGCAGGCTAGGCTGCGGGAGCTGCATTGGCTGCCAATTGTTTACTGAGTTCGTTACAAGGTGCTGGTTATTACCTTTAAAGCCCTATATGGCCGAGGACCTATTTACCTTAGGGACCGCCTCTCTCCATATGTTCCCCAGAGAGCACTACGATCCAGCTCACAAAATCTCCTGGAAGTACCTGGGCCAAAGGAGGCCAAACTAAAAATAACCAGAGAACAGGCCTTCTCTATAAAAGCACCCCAATGGTGGAACCAGCTGCCGGAAGAGGTGCGGGCCCTACGGGACCTTAGCCAATTCCGTAGGGCGTGTAAAACCGCCCTCTTCTGGCTAGCCTTTCAAGATGGAGCTTGAAATAAACATCACGCCATCACTAATACTAATAACTGAGATAACAGCGTGTAGAGATTATTTTAGACTGTTTTTAGATTGTTTTAGATTATGAAAAATTTAATGGTAAATTGTAATTTTATTGAATTGTATAACTGTTTTATTGTTCAATGGCTTTGCCATACCTGTAAGCCGCCCTGAGCCTGCCTTGGCGGGGAGGGCGGGGTATAAATAATTTATTATTATTATTATTATTATTATTATTATTATTATTATTATTATTATTATTATTATTATTATTATTATTATTATTATTATTATTATTATTATTATTATTATTATGTCAGATCTGGCCCTTGTAACAAGTTCAACACTTCTGCTATAAGCAGTTTAAAAATCGCCTGTATCCTATGCTCTCCATTATACAAAAACTTCTCAGATAGTAACCAGCCAGACTCCCATCAGTGAAAAACTAGTCACTTGGTAGGATTGTCGACCTCTAGGTGGGGCCCGGAGATCTCCTGAAATTACAAACTGATCAGAGAAGTCTCCTAGCAGATCTGTAGCTATGAGAGTGCCCTCACCAACACCCCTTCCCCAATTTGTCCAGCCTAGCCAAAATATTGATTGTGTCTGTCTGCTGTAGTAGGAAGGGGGCGGGCTTTTGGAGGTTAAAGCTGTTTCTAACTGGAGGTGTGAATTAGCCATCATTGTCTGGCCAGAAAGGTTATTAGCATTTCTAAAGTGCTGGGCTGAAAGGAATGGACTAACTTTAGGTATAAACTGACCATTTCATTGACTTTGGCCAGAGAGGTCATTGACATTTCTAAAGGATTGTTGGGTGAGACTGAGACTATATTAAAACAGAAAAACATTTTTTTTAAATGAAGGTTATAGTTTTGTACAATCCAAACCTCCAAAGTACTCCAAAAGTAAAGTTAATATGAAGTTTCCCATAAATGTTTATTTGCAAGCCTTGACCTGGAATAGACATGCTTTGGCTGCTCAGCCAAAACAAAACAATATCTCTATTCTTTTACACAGCCCGATCCACTTAGCAGGTTTCCTCAGAAGTAAGCTTCACTATGGTAAAATGCCCCCTGCCTGCCCCCTCGACAAAAAAAAAATCCTGGCTATGGTGTTGTCTCCTAGAATTACAACTCAGGTTTTGTGTGAAATGGTCAGTTATCATAGCTCAACTGGAGAGGTCATTCCATAAAAGAGGCACCATGACAGCAAAAGGCCTGTCCTTAGTGGTGAAATGTTTTACCTCTGAGCACTGTGGGACATAAATAGGGCCTCTAATGCAGATCTTAATTGTCAGGATGGCTCATATAGGGGAATATGGTCCTTTAGGCAGCCTGGTGGTCAATTGCTTAGAGTTTTTAAAAAACAACATTGTGAATTGATCCTGGAAATGAATTGGAAGGTAGTGAAGCTCTTTAGCACTGACAAGGGCTGAATTCAGATGGCCAATATGGACCGACCCATGCACTCCCTATATCCAGATTAAAATGGTGCATTCAAACAAACATATCTGGTCCCACCTCACTGCTGGCCTTACCTCATCCTCCAATGCTTCTACACCACTTCAAAATCTTTGAAGAGACCCTTCCGGGTTATGTCGCCTTGAGCTCAGTGGAGGTCCACTGAGCTTGTCTCTAGCAGCCCCCCGAATTAAGCGGTTGGAGCGGTGCCACAGATGTGGCATCTCCAGGGATACCCTGAGGGGGTTTCCGTTCAGCATGGGACTTTGCAAGAAGCCAGGGGCATAGCGGCGGCTGTTCCTGGCCTTCTTGTATGCACTGAAGCTCCATCGCCATGATCGCAATTACGGCAGTAAGATGTGAACACCCGACCACTTACTCTTTTTTTCTTAACAAGCATCACTTTTCTACCTCAAACGCGGCAATTCTACTCAGCAAGTAAGTTTCTTTTCAATACCACTGACTAATGGGTTGTTTTACATAACAACAAACAGGACAGTTCAAAGGAAGGGAAAGAGGCAGATCCCCCCCCCACTTTACCGTGAATGTGGCTTCGAAAAGACAAAGAACAACTTTGAACATTGGCAACAATTTGAATTAGACTGATTATAGATACTCAAATTGACCCAGATTATAATTGAATATGTGTTAATGAGACTATGATCTGGCTGTAATATGGTCTGAACAAAAATGAGATATATATTAGAGAGATTTGTCTTTGCCGCCTGAGTGCAACTGAAATGGCAACAATCAAAACACACGGCTGAAGGAGATTTGGAGAGACAAACTAACTGGGTCTCTGAGTTACTTTTCAACTTGGATTAATAGACTGAGTTATTTGGTAGAGAAAAATGGCATTACCAAGTGAAATGTTTTATAAAAAAGATGTAATGGTTACCATAACTTCTCTAAAGCAAGATCTTGGTTCATTATCAGAGTTGATAAAAAAGCAAATGAGAGCTTTTATGTTGAAAGCTAGCAAAATCTCAAATCTACATGAGCATAGTGTTAAAGAGATCTCGGTGACGTCTGTGGAATTGGAAATGGAGAGTGATCTTCTGGGAAGAAAACCAAAATGGAACCTTATTGCACAGTTAAAAAGAAGGACTGGAAATCGAGACTGATTGAAGTTTTTTCGAGAGGAACAAGTGGCATGGGATCCTTACTATTTTTACCGAGAGGGATGACTGCACTAAGGAGAGAGAAGGTACATCTCAGCAAAAAAAATCAAGATGTGGAAAACTTTCAGGAAGAAGGGTCTTTGAACTGTTTCTCTCTCTGTGGGTAATTGGATATGGAACTCTCAACAAGAACTGACATGCGATTTTAAAAGGCCAAGTGAGATTTTTGTGTCATATTAAGTTGTTCCTCCTAGAGCAATATGGATATAAGAGTTAAAGGATTGAAAAGTTTTGAAAATAATTTTATATAAATAAATAGTTAACTTGGATCAATTTTTAAGAAGGCAGACAACACAATTACTCTGTAATCTGGTAGATTTGCTCTTAATATGTTTGTTTGGAATAATTGTTTACCCTGAGACAGATAAATTACTGTTTTTTTTCTGCTTATTACTTTTTCTCTCTCTATGTTTTATGATATTTTAAATATGATTTTTTTTCTTTCCGTTTGAAATTAGTAAGTTAGAAGGATAAAGATATTTGTTTCTTATGCTCATTTTAATGACGACATTGTTAAAATAACAAGTTAGTTTGTATTTTAAATATGGTTAAGCTTAGTCAGTTTTGCGTTGAGATTTCTCTGACTTTTTAATACTTATATGTGCTGAAGAATACTTTAGACTTGTATTTTAAGTAATAGTTTAGTAAAAAGTGTATAATGAAAGATAAAGATGGTAAAATATAAGGGGAAAATTTAATACTTGCAGGTAGAAAGAATTGGGTATTTTATTTGGAGGTAGAAATGTAACTGATATATTTGCATTTTTCTTTATTTCTGGTCTCCTATTCGGTATCCACCCCTCCCCCTCTTTAATGCTTCTGTATCTTTGCTTATGCTTTTTCTTTTTATAGTTAAAATCAATAAAAATTATAAAAATCAAAATCTCTGAAGAGCTTCCCTGTCACCTTTCCCAGCTGTCTAAATGGCCCCAGAGCAGCAGGGTGTGGCCACTCCTCCAGGATGTGCACAGTCCATCCCTCTTCCAGCAGTGGGGCATGTGCTGTCTGAGTGCCCTGGGGAACCTCAACCTATGCCAGCTTTTCCCTGAGCTGGGAGGCTGCCACACCAAGCTGCCTATCTATACCCAGGTAAGGTGTCACTTTTGTAATCAGTCCTGCTGCATTTGAAAGTCACTGGATTTTCTAAACCATCTTCAGACTTGGTCCCACATCCCACAAGCCTATATTGCACCTTTCAATCAAATGATCCTCAAGGTGATGTACAAATTAAACCAAACAATATTTTGTTTACTCAAGATCACTCAAATGATCATCCAACAAATATTTTGGGAAGGAGATGATTAGTCGTCCCATGTAATGACTTTCACACAGGAGTGCTTTGATGTTGCTGTTTCTCATTTACCTAGCTGGGAATAATTTTACTCTACACTTAATGTAGTGATATATTATCCTAAAAAGCCCACAAGTGCCTTATCTTCACACGCTGCGATTCATATAACTCTTGTCCCCCAACAATTAAATCAAATAGGAAATTAAGATGGAAATTAAATAGCCAGTTGAACCAAGGATTGAAGGTGGAGTGGTAATTGTTATTCTAAGGAAAGATGGGATGTGGCACTAGAAATATGACTTAGTTTCCAACAGATGGGCCCAGAATGAACAAGCAGAACTGGATAAGTCATATTTAATTTAATTTAATTTTTAGATTTATATCCCACCCTATCCCACAAGCGGGCTCAGGGCAGCTTACAACAATAAATATAGGCTGCAATGAGAGGATCTCAGGCTGCTATGGAAGATACCCAGTCTGGATTTTGCCCTGAAATTTTTATCCCAGCCTTCTTCCCAAAAGCAAAAATGGCACATGTGAGTCTCTTCTCTTCCATTTTATCCTCGTAACAATCTTATGATGTATATTAGGCTGAGTAATATACTGGTCCAAGGTCACCCATCCAGCTTCATGGCAGACTGAGGATTTGAACCAAGATTGCTGACATTCTCTTAGCCAAATAACTACTACTACATGCTAATTTTCAGTGCCCCATTTTAGCTTTTGTACTCTTAACATAGTCATCTGACCTATCTAGCATGTGAAAGTTGCATGTATATAGAGTTAAGGGGATATCTTTTCCCAAAATCCCAGCAATATATGTTGCTTAAGGTCTTGCAGCTTGTCTCTCATATTGAACAGAAATGTAGTGTGCAGTCTAACCTATCAAGAAATTTGTGAGTAAATTATTGTGTTTACAAAAAAGTATATTGTTTATTTTAAATCTTGTGGGGTTAGGATCCTTATTCTTTTGTTCGCTTTTGAATGGTTTTAAAACATGCACATCATTGCAACATTAATACTACTAGCTCAGCTGTGCTTTTAATAGTTGCAAATGTATAATATCTATCCCTTAATTTCACAACTGCCTGAAACCTCTTCCCAGTCCTCTGTTTATTCACAAAGATATTTCTGTCTCCACGGCACTGTGTATGCCTAACTGACAATTCGGCCCTTTCCCGGTCGGGCGGTCCACGGACCGCTGAGACTGGGGGCCGTCCATTGCCTCCCCGCGCGGAGGAGAGACGATGGGCTGTTCCGAGGGTGGGGGCGAGGAGCGGCCTTATAAGGCTGCTCCCGCCCCCAAGTACGCAGTTACTTTTCGTTGTCGGCCAGGCGCAGCTGCGTGCGCTTCTGGCCGAGAGGGGCTAGGCCTGTAGCTAATCGAGCTACGAGGCTGCCGGGAGAGAGGGCGTTCGTGCGGCGTTGCCGCGCTTCAGCAGAGGACTTCCGGCCTGTCGGGAGCCGGCGGCTTGCGCAGCGGCTGGTCGGGCTGCCGTCGGAGTCAGCGTCGCCGGGCCATCACAGGGCGGCTCGCCGGGAGGCGGCCGCTGCAACAGCGCGTGAGGCGTTCGGGCGCCGGCGAGGCTTCGCGGCGCCCCCCCCCTTCCCTCCTTTTTTTTTTTTTTCTCTTCTAGTTAGTGGCGTGTTGTTCTCCAGCGGGCCTAGGCAGGACGCGAGGCTGCTGTCTTTAGGCAGCTTGCTTGGCGGGGATCTTCATTCCTCTCCCCCTCCCTCCTTCTAGGCGTTTGGGGCCGGGTAGGCCGTCAGTTGCAGGAAGGCACTTCCACCGGGGGCTGTCTAGGGTGCCAGGGCCAGGCCTGACTGGGGTGCTTGCCCCCTCCTTCCACCCCATTGTTCTAGGTCGCTGTTGGGCCCTTATTTGCACACATCACTCTCCTTTGGTAGTAGAGTGACACCAGGAAACAGTGAGCTGCTCAGCTACCACCTAGCTGATTCCAGGGCTGGAGTGTGTTTAAAAAAAAAAAAAAAAAAAAAAGAAAAAAAGAGCAGAAACGCAAAACAGCAATGGGGCCTAAGAAGGGACAGGGGAATAAAAAGGGCAAGCAGCCCGCCAAGCGCCCTGTAAAGCGACCCCACCCCGAGCCTCCCCCGCCCGAGGAGACGGAGGAGGCTCGTACTAGGCAGGCCATTATTGACCAATTAGCGGCCCTGGAAGAAGCCATGGGAGTGCCGGGCCCTTCTCGCAGGGTTACTGGTTTGTTGGGCCCTGGTAGGGCGGCTACCATTTCTTTTCAAAAGGAGGTCCTGGCCAGACTGTCTGTGTTGCAGGGTGCGGATGGAGAAGGTGCCGCTGCAAATCCAGGAGTCCCCACTGAAGATGAGCCTCGAGTGGAGCCTGAAGCGGTCGTGGTGGTGCCGCCGGTTAGTGAAGGTAAGGTGCCTGCGGCACAACAGGGCCTGGCTTGGCCATGGGGCCCCTGGGGGTCCAGTTTAGCACTGGGTGCTAGACCGGGTGCAGCTCCTCAACCTTTTGGTCACAATTATGCATGTTCATCGCCTTCCTTGGATCTGCAGGCTGCACAAAGTTCCCTTGCTTCGGCTAGCACTCCTTCACCGACACCGGCTGTGGGAGGTTCTTGGCCAGCATGGGGCGTGGCCCCCGGCACTAGTGGTTTTGGATCTGGTTTAGGGGCGGCCGGCCAGGGGCCAGCGGCGGAGGTTTGGCCCTGGGGATGGCAGCAGCCCTCTCCCACGCCTTTTTCGTGGACCGGTCAGCAAGCTGGTTTTTGGGGGTTCCCACCTCATCCACCGGTTCCTTACAGCGCATTGGATTTCCACGCTGTTCCATTTGGGGACCCTGCCATGCCCTTGGGCGATCACCTCACCGCTGCTACCCGGGAAAAAATTCTCAAAGGCGAATACGTCGATGTGTTCAGCCTACTGTACAGGGAATTAGAGAAAAAATCCAAGGATGAGCTAGACGAGAAGGACAAGGAGAAGCTCAAGCGCCGAAAAGTTGACAGAACCTGGGCTAACTGGTTACCCGGTTTCCTTATTTATGCGGGTGTTATTGCCAGAGCCCAACCATGGAGAGCCGCACCACTGTTCCAGTACTGCGACATTATATACAGAGCATATAATGATTTCGCCGGGGGCGCCTGGCTCCAGTACGACGAGCAGTTTCGTATGCGTGCGGCGGTTAACCCCTGTCTCCACTGGAACCAGATTAACCAGCAGCTTTGGCTGCAGCTCATGGCCCCTGCAAAGCCTAATGCGGGAGAGCGATCGGATAGTGGCCATTTAGTACAGAAGACATCGGTTGCAGCCTTTCCTGGTGCCCGCGCCGCCGCGGGGCAGTCGGTTCAGCCACGGCTGCTTTGCTGGGAGTTTACCTCCCAAGGCTCGTGCTCCAGAAAGGGTTGTAAGTATAAACACGAGTGTCCTATCTGCGGAGGTCCCCACGCTTTCACTACCTGCTCCAGGTCCAAGCAGCGGTGGCCCGGCAAGCGAACGGGCGGCGGGCCCGGGCAGCCATCTGGAAAAGGGCCCCAGCCCCATTCGGCTGACGGTTCTTAGACAGTTGTTGAGATCGTATCCATTGTTGGGTGATGCTCGTTACCTTGTCGAGGGGTTCTCTTTTGGCTTTAGAATCCCGTTTCAGGGCCTCCGGGCGCCGTTTTTTGCGCCCAATTTGCGTTCTATTAAGGGTTTTGAGGGTATAGTGAGGGAGAAGATCAAGAAAGAGTGTGCGGAGGGGCGTGTGTTAGGTCCGTTCAAATCCCCCCCCCTTCCTAATCTTAGGGTTTCCCCTCTTGGTGTTGTTCCCAAGAAGGCGGTAGGTGAATTTAGGTTAATCCACCACCTTTCTTACCCAAGGGGTAGTTCAGTAAACGACGCAATTCCCCCGGAGCTTTGTTCCGTGAAGTATACTTCTTTTGACCGGGCAGTTTTAATTGTTCGGCGGTGTGGCATGGGCGCTGAGTTGGCGAAGTGTGATATAAAATCTGCTTTCCGCCTCCTCCCTGTTCACCCCAAGGATTTTGATCTTCTGGGCTTCGCTTTTGAAGGGGTTTTTTATGTTGATAGGGCCCTGCCCATGGGTTGTTCGGTTTCTTGCGCGGCGTTCGAGCGTTTTAGTACCTTTTTAGAA
The DNA here is from genome assembly GCF_032191835.1 of Heteronotia binoei. NCBI lineage: Eukaryota > Metazoa > Chordata > Lepidosauria > Squamata > Gekkonidae > Heteronotia > Heteronotia binoei. The sequence continues at coordinate 144,128,926 of NC_083224.1, forward strand.
TGGGCGTTGCGTTTTAGAACTGGTTTACGCGACACGGCCCATTATTTAGATGATTTCCTTTTCGTGGGCCCCGCCGGCTCCGGGCAGTGCCTTTCGTTGTTGACCGCCTTCGTGGAGCTAACAGAGGAACTGGGAGTGCCATTGGCTACTGAAAAAACTGAGGGCCCTACCACATCGCTTACCTTTTTGGGCATCGAGTTAGACACGGTGCGCCAGTTTTCTAGACTGCCCGACGATAAGCGCATTAGCTTGCTAACCCGGGTGCGAGCGGTGTCAAGTAAGCGAAAAGTCACCCTGCTTGAGTTGCAGCAGTTGGTGGGCCATTTGAATTTCGCCTGTAAGGTGGTGGCCCCTGGTAGAGCCTTTTTGAGGCAATTCTGCGAGGGGATGGCCAATTTACGCTTACCGCATCATTTCACCCGTGTGACGAAGGAGATGCAGGAGGACCTTGCGGTTTGGGAGCGGTTTTTGAGTGATTTCAATGGCATTTCTTTCTGGCGAGCGGAAATGCTGCTCGAGGCTGAGTTACAGGTGGTCTCTGACGCCGCCGGTTCCACCGGTTTCGGTGTCTACTTCCGGGGGCACTGGTGTGCCGAGGTATGGCCGCAGGAGTGGTTAGGTTCTGAGTTGTGCCGTAATCTGACTTTCCTCGAATTCTTCCCCATCGTGGTTGCTGTTTTTCTGTGGGGACAGACCTTGGCTAACTGTTCGGTTCATTTCTGGTGTGACAACATGGCTGTTGTACACGTTGTTAACCGTTTGACCTCCAAATCCCCGGCCGTTATGCGGCTTGTCAGGGCTTTCACATTACGTTGTTTACAGTTGAATATCTTGTTTGTGGCCAAGCATGTTCCCGGCATCTGTAACGGGGTGGCGGACGCTCTGTCTCGCCAACAGATGGACCGTTTCCGCCAATTAGCCCCGGAGGCCGACCTGTTCCCAGAGCGCATCCCGGCGGAACTATGGCGGCTTGGAAAGAAGAAGTGAGCCGGGCAATTCATCTGGCGATTGCGCCCAGCACTAACAGGTCGTATGACCGGGCTGCTAGCCAATTTTTGGTTTTTAGAGAAGGGGCTGGTCTACCTGAGGTTTGGCCTATCCCAGTGGACTATTTTTTACAGTTCTGCGTATATCAGAGGCACAGGGGCCTATCGGTGAAATCTATCCGCGGCCAGCTGGCGGGACTTGCGTTCATGTGCAAGTCCAAGGGGTTCCAGGATAATACCAAGGATTTCCGTATACAGAAGGTGTTGGAGGGTTGGTCCCGCGAGTCCGGACCCCGTGCGGATTGCCGGCAACCCATTTCACCTTCCATCTTAAAAGGGCTTCATGCCTACTGGGCCCTGGTTTGTGGTTCACCTTACGAGGAGGCTCTGTTTCATAGTGCCGCTTTGACTGCCTTCTTTGGGGCTTTCAGGGTATCGGAGCTAGTTGCCCTTTCTCGAAAGGATTTTTCGGCCAGGGCCCTGCAGTTTGGGGATGTTTGTTTACTTAGCGACCGCGTGTCGTTTCGGGTACGTCGTTCGAAGACTGACCAGAAGCAGCATGGCTGCACTGTGACGGTCGGTTCGTGTGCGGATCGCGAGTTATGCCTGGTTACTGCTATTAGGCAATATATTGAATTGCGGGGGTCAACAGAGGGCCCCCTCTTCCGCCACGCCGACGAGACGCCCCTAACGAAGTACCAGTTTTGGGCCATCACAAGTAGGGCTTTGCAGGGTTTGGGCCTTGGGGGGCGCAAATTTGGTACTCATTCATTTCGAATTGGGGCAGCCTCTACCGCTGCAGCACTTGGCTATGGGGGTGAGGACATCCGGCGAGTTGGGCGTTGGAAGTCTGGGGCTTACCGTTCCTACATCCGGCCTTTGCGGTCTTAGAGTGCTTCTGCCAAGTTGGTTTTTTCACCCCTCCCCCAGTTTTCCTGCAGTCTAATAGTTTTTTCTTCTAGGTGCTGTGGCTGGTGACCAGAGGAAACGGATCCTTATATGCGGCCACAGCATTGTTTTTTGGGCGGCGCACCAGGCCCGGAGGACTCCGATCGGCTCGCAGCTTGGCCTGAGTGACAGAGCTGTCATCACTTGGCAGGGCCGTCGCGGTATGAGATGGCCCGGTCTTCTCCCACTACTGTTTAAGGACTTGAGTGGCCCCCCTCCACAGATTCTAGTAATTCATTTGGGAGAGAACGATTTGGGGTTGACTAAGGGCAGGGCTGTCTCACTCCAGGCTCGTGAGGACCTGGCCCTAATTTGTAGACGGTGGCCGGGAGTCCTTATATTGTGGTCGGCCATGCTGCCGCGCCGCGTTTGGCGGACGGCTTGGGATCCCGCTGGACTGGAGCGTGCCCGGATTAAGGCCAATAGGGCCCTGCGAAAAGCCCTCTGTGCCGGTCTTGGTGGTTACGTTCCTCACCCGGCGATTCTATCCGACATACCTGAGTTATATCGGGATGACGGTGTTCATCTTTCTTCAAAGGGCAATGAGCTATTTTTAGCTGACCTACGGCAAGGGCTGCTGAGTGTTCTGTAGTTGGGGTACAGCGGCCTAAGCTGAGGCTTGGCGCTGTCCGTGGCAGTTTGTGTTGGGATTATGTTTTGGGGATTGGTGAGCTCCCGTTGCATCGCACTGTTGGGGTGCACGGCTTCCCTGGGGAACTGCAAGCTGTACGGCCCAAGGTTGCTCCAGGAAGTCTCGGGATCCCGGCATGCTGTGAGTGTCCGCATCCTAGGCTGCTAGGCTGTGGGGGTGGCGGCACTCAAGTGCGGGATCATGGTGCCGGGCCGGCCGGGTCTGAGCCGATTTCAGTTGGCTCATACCCGGGGCTCAGGGGGCTCGCCCAGTTTTCAGGTCTAGGAGGTGGTCGCGGTGACCCCTGGCTTGACCTGTTCCCCAGGTTGCCCTTGCCGTTGTGTTCAATAAAGTGGCCCTTTTATCCAACCTTTGTGTATGTCTCGTCATTCCGCCTGGGGGGGCAATTCGGCCCTTTCCCGGTCGGGCGGTCCACGGACCGCTGAGACTGGGGGCCGTCCATTGCCTCCCCGCGCGGAGGAGAGACGATGGGCTGTTCCGAGGGTGGGGGCGAGGAGCGGCCTTATAAGGCTGCTCCCGCCCCCAAGTACGCAGTTACTTTTCGTTGTCGGCCCGCCCGCCCGCCCGTCATGCAGTGCAGGCATAGGCTGGTCGCCCATTCCGGGGGCCGGGTAGGAATTTTTCGCCCTCAGGCGCATTGGCCTTGTCTGGGGGTGTTTTTGCCTACCTTGCACTGCTGATGTTTAGGTGCTGGCAATTGGAATGGCGGAGCTGTTATAGGTCGGTCACTGGCAGTTTGTGTTGGGATTATGTTTTGGGGATTGGTGAGCTCCCGTTGCATCGCACTGTTGGGGTGCACGGCTTCCCTGGGGAACTGCAAGCTGTACGGCCCAAGGTTGCTCCAGGAAGTCTCGGGATCCCGGCATGCTGTGAGTGTCCGCATCCTAGGCTGCTAGGCTGTGGGGGTGGCGGCACTCAAGTGCGGGATCATGGTGCCGGGCCGGCCGGGTCTGAGCCGATTTCAGTTGGCTCATACCCGGGGCTCAGGGGGCTCGCCCAGTTTTCAGGTCTAGGAGGTGGTCGCGGTGACCCCTGGCTTGACCTGTTCCCCAGGTTGCCCTTGCCGTTGTGTTCAATAAAGTGGCCCTTTTATCCAACCTTTGTGTATGTCTCGTCATTCCGCCTGGGGGGGCAATTATCCTTTCCTGCACAGAAACTGGACTACAAACATTCATACTGCTTTGTTCCCTGAGTGGTTAGGATATACATGAAAATACTTAATACCAACTCAGTCCTATGCATAAGTAACTGAGGCTTTGCTGCTAAAAGTGCAATACAATATAATGCTCACTCATATCCTGGTCAATCCTTGGTCCTTTGTTTGTCAAACATACAGCCCAGCACAAAGTTTGAGTCCAGCAATCACCCACCTCACCTTCTATAAGTAAGGCTTGAGAGAACTGTTTCAATATATCAGGTGAAGTGTGCTTGCACACGAAAGCTTATACTACAGTTGCCATGTCTGATTCAAGAAATATCTGGGGGCTTTGGGGGTGGAACTGGGAGCAAGGGTGTGACAAGCATGACTTAACTCTGAAGGGAGTTCTGGCAATCACATTTAAAGAGACCACATGCCTTTTAAATGCCTTCCCTCCATTTGGAATAATGAAGGCTAAGGGCACCTTGTTTTGGGGCTCATTGAATTGGATCCCCTGGTCCGATCCTTTTGAAACTTGGAGGGTATTTTGGGGAGAGGCACTGGATGCTATGTGGAAAAATTGGTGGCTCTACCTCAAAAACAGCCCCCCAGAACCCCTGATACCTATGGATCAATTCTCAATTATACCCTATGGAAATTGGTCTCCATAGAGTATAATAGAGTGTCCAGCAGACATTTCCCTCCCCCCATTTCCCTCCCCCCTGAAGTGGGGGAGGCCCTCCAAACCAGGATCTCTTGCCTCCAACTGGATATTGGCAACCATAGCTTATACTGCCAATAAAACTTTGTTAATCTTAAAAGTGCCACTGTACTCAAACTTTGTTCTGCTGCTTCAGACCAACCTGAATACAGCCCTGAAGCATTTCTTCATTTAAGATCATGTGTCAGAAAGACTCTAATTCTACAAATTTTTCCTATGATGATTGGGCTTTTAAAAATTACCATGGCTAGATGTGTTACTTTCACTTCATTTCATTTTCCTTCTTCCATGCTTCTTTCAGTGAATATAGTTTTAAGGCTTACAAATGAAATTAAATTAATGGGTTTTTTAAATTCAGAATTTAAGGGAATTCTGTGGTGGAAAGTGCTGCCTTGTGGAGACATGCAAGAGAGACATCCAACAGCAAAAACTTGTAGAAGAAAAGAACAGGGTCAGAGGTAACCCCAAAGAGTACATTTCCATGAAATATACAGAACTAAATGCTCAGATGCCAGAATGAAGTGCAGATATTTTTGTACCCACACATTTCTAGCTTTTTAAAATGTTGCTGGCAAGTTGCCAGCCTTAAATCAGACATCCAATACTTGTAAGGTGGCAGCTGATAGAGGGTTTCAGCAACTTTTCAATTTTAACTTTACTTTTAAGGCTCCTGCAGGAAGTCTGTCTTCTCTGACAGCACAAATGCACTGGCGACATTTTCCTCTTTACACTTGATCACACCTGTTGACACTTATGTGCATTAACAAATCAACTAATGGACTTCTTCCTCTTCCTTTTTTTTTCATTTGCATTAGTGCTGAGATTTCTATGCATAGACAATGAATGTAACACAGTCTGTGCACTGGATAGGTGGTTTTTATTATGTGACATATTAATTCTTGTTCTTATTTTTAGAGGGCTTGTACATCTGTCAGAAAAAAACATTTTAAAAAAACCTTTGGGCAGTAGTTAATGCGTAAATAGAAAGCCTATAGGTAGCATCTTCTACATGTATAAAATAATTCCTCTGTACACAAATAGGTGTTTTCTGTGAAGTCCAGATCAGCCTGGATTGGAGAATGGTACCAGTTGGAGTAAATCTTTGGAGCACATTTCCTTGCTCCATTTAAGGTAGGATGACCAACCAGCTGCTGTGTTGGGATGATCTCTGTCTGTATCCACTCATAGACTAATTAAACAGAAACAGTCCAGACAAGAAGTTCTTGCCTTGCTGGCTGGGCATTATGCTCAACACTGCCTCATCAAGAAACTAAACATTGCCTCCAATCCTGGTTTAAACAGAGACTCAGATTTCCTTACTCGCTATGATTGGAGTGTGGGGATAGAGTGTGGGGATCTTCCAGAATTACAAATTATCTCTTGCCAGATGGAATGTGGGGATCTTCCAGAATTACGAATTATCTCTGGGCTACAAAGATCAGTTCTCCTGAAGAAGATGGCCACTTTGGAGAGTGAACTATATGGCATTGTACTCCACTGAAGTCCCTCCCCTCCCCAAACCCTCCCCTCCTCTGGCTCTATGCTCAAATCTCCAGGAATTTCCCAATCTGGAGCAGGCAAACCTAATAGACATATAGAACTTATCATTTATGTTTCAGAGAGAATTTGATCAAAATGACAACCTATACAATTAAGAATGCCCTTTGAAACACAAGGCTCAAGGCAAAATGAATGCAGAACTAAGTAAGTCACAGAAATTAAATGTTAAAAACATTGGAAATGAGAAATTAGGTGATGTGTAATTAGATGTGGTGAAATGCATTCAATTAATAATTATTGTAATCAGCATGAAAATAAGCTGCATGGCTTAAAAGGTACTATTTATAAATGTTAACTCTTACATTTGAGAAATAAAATAATTGTCTGTTCTTTTGGCCTATGCAGAATGGTCATGGAATGTATGGTTCAACTTCAGCTTGCACGCCTCTGCTAGTCTCCACAGAAATAGGTTGTATCACAAAATCAATACCTATTTATTTTAGCACTTAACTAGGGCATGACCTAAAACAGAATTGTTTTTCTCCACTGTAATATGCTGTTTACAAAGCTGAAACGTGTTTTCATATTTCATTATTCAACCCAGGCAGGAAAACAGACTAAAATTCCTATCAGCCCCAGGTACATATTCCCTCCAGAAATAAATATTCCCTGCATGGCCCCAATGCTCAAGACTGAACTATGCCTGGTATAGTTACATTTCATAGCTAGGAGCTGGTCACATGCTTAAGCAGACAAATCTTTTGGTCATTTGTACTTCAAAACCTCCTAGTTCTGTGTTCATGGGTATGTCCTGAGAAATAAAGCTAAATCTTCAGTTTCTTTTTAGAGCAAATACAGGTGGCTTACTTAGGGAAGAGATAAACTGTTTCAGTGTATCAAGATCTCCAGAAATCTAAATGGATAAGGATTGTGGCCTTGTATCTATCTATTATAATGCACATTCTTGATCAAACATTGATGCTCAAATAGGAAAACAATAAGTAATAATAATCAAGATTTCTATCCTATTTATTGGAAAACATAGATGGACTTATTTTATAGTTCCACATTACTAGGCAACTGCTATGCTAATGTTATATAGTTATGATTCTATGTACTCCTAGAAATAGGGTTGCCAAGTCCAATTTAAGAAATATCTGGGGACTTTGGGGGTGGAGCCAGGAGACATTGGGGCGGAGCCAAGAGCAAGGGTGTGACAAGCATAATTGAACTTCAAGGGAGTTCTGGCCATCACATTTAAAGGGACTGCACATCTTTTTAAATGCCTTCCTTCCATAGGAAATAATGAAGGATAGGGGCACCTTCTCTGGGGGCTCATAGAATTGGACCCCCTGGTCCAATCTTTTTGAAACTTGGGGGGTATTTTGGGGAGAGGCACTAGATGCTATACGGAAAATTTGGTGCTTCTATCTCAAAAAACAGCCCCCCCAGAGCCCCGATACCCGCTGCTCAATTCCCCATCATTCCCTATGGGAATCGTTCATGGAGGTGCATGATGGCTGTGGGGGTGGGGCTTCTCCCGCCAGCCAGCTGGCTGGGGGAGGGGGAAAGCCTGTAAAACTGGGGGATCCCCCTCTGAGACCTGGGGATTGGGAAGCCTACCTAGAAATAAAGCATAGTAATGGCAAAAGAAATTAAAGCCAGCATAGCAACAACAACTCTCAGTCCCACAACATCTCTGGTAACTGTGTAGCTCTTTACTGATACCCATGCATGAAAGATACCACAACATACAGCCAGAATGCCGTGATAGTGTCTCAGAAGCCATCTTATGCCACCTTTCTCACATATGAGCACAAGCTTGTGTACAAGCATGGAAGACAGATTCATGGAGGAATGGTCCACCAGGGGCTACTAGGCATGGTGACGAAAGGGAACCTTCATATTTAGAGGCAGCAAACTTTTTAAATACTTGTGCAAGGAAGCAACATCAGGGGAAGGCTTTGGCCTATACGCCCTGTTTACTGGTCCTCTGTGGTAACTGGTTGACAGCTGTGTGAAAAAAGTTGCTGGACCAGAAAAGCCACTGATTTGATCCAGCAGAGCTTTTCATATGTTCCAAAGCTCACTCCCAATGTTTCATCCTTCAGAGGTTCCTATTGTCAGTGGCTAGAAGGCTTTCCTGTTGAACTCTTTGGTAACAGGAACTCGAAAGGGCTTGAATTGAGCTACTGAACAAGGATTATACTTGCAATTACAACACTAAATTTTGGATGCAATCATGCGTCGGTTGCCTTCTGCTTAGCAGAACTCTCACCATCTAGGGTTGCCAAGTCCAATTCAGAAATATCTGGGGACTTTGGGAGTGGAGCCAGGAGACACTGGGGTGGAGCCAGGAGCATGGTTGTTGTGACAAGCATAACTGAACTCCAAAGGGAATTCTAGCCATCACATTTAAAGGGACCACACACCTTTTAAATGCCCTCCCTCCTTTGGAAATGATGGATAGGAGCACCTTCTGTTGGGGCTCCTAGCACTGGACCCCCTAGTCCAATCTTTTTGAAACTTGGAGGGTGTTTTGAGGAGAGACATCAGATGCTATGCTGTAAATTTGGTGCCTCTATCTAAAAAAAACAGCCCCCCAGAGCCCCAAATACCTGCAGATCAATTATCCATTATATCCTATGGGAATTGGTCCAAGCAGGCTCCCCCCTCCCCCTGCTTCCTGATGGCCCTGAAGCGGAGGGAGGACCTCCAAACTGAGGGATCCCCTGCCCCCACCTGGGGATTGGCAGCCTAACCACAATCTCATCCTACCACAACTCCCTCTTCTTCATTTGTTTGATTACTATAGCCTATCAGCTATTTTCCCAACAGACCTTATTATAATTCTCTCTCTTCTACCATATGACAACAGTACTCATTGATTTATCACATGAACACTGTTTGTATATGTTTGTGTGAGAGGAGCAGGGTTATCAGCTCCAGGGTGGGAAATTCCTGGAGATTTGTGAAAGAAGCCTGGCAAGGGCGAGTTTGTAGAGGGGAGGGGCCTCAGCAGAATAAAAAGGCATAGATAGAGCCCACTCTCCAAAGTAGCCATTTTTTCTAGGGGAATGGATTTCTGCAGTATGGACATCCATTGCAATTTTAGGAGATCTTCCTAGGTGCTACGTACTGGACTTAATGTTTGACGGTAGCTATTGCTTGCTCCTGGCCCACTGCGGGAACACTAAGGACTCTGGGATACATGATAAGTTTGGATTGAATGGGAAACCAATGAGCAGTTCTGGCATGAAGTTTGACTGCTGTGATTTGTTATGGGGATCTGGAGGGTGGTTCTTGGGCACATATATAAACAAGGTTATGGCCCCGCTATTTTGTCTTAGTGTAGTAATCAATAAAGCATGATTCCTGTTTCACTCTGATGTAGGGTTGCCAATCCCCAGGTGGGGGCAGGGGATCCCCCAGTTTGGAGGCCCTCCCCCCGCTTCAGGGTCATCAGAAAGCGGGGGGAGGGGAGGGAAATGTCTGCTGAGAACTCTATTATTCCCTATGAAGATTTATTCCCATAGAAAATCATGGAGAGTTGATCCACGAGTATCTGGGACTCGGGGGGGGGGCTGTTTTTTGGGGTAGAGGCACCAAATTTTCAGTATAGCATCTAGTGCCTCTCCCCAAAATACCCCCCAAGTTTCAAAAAGATTGGACCGGGGGTCCAATTCTATGAGCCCCAAAAGAAGGTGCCACTGTGTGATACAGAGTGTTGGACTGGATGGGCCATTGGCCTGATCCAACATGGCTTCTCCTATGTTCTTATGTGCCCCTATCCTTCATTATTTCCTATGGAAGGAAGGAATTGAAAAGGTGTGTGGTTCCTTTAAATGTGATGGCCAGAACTCCCTTTGGAGTTCAATTATGCTTGTCACAGCCTTGATCTTGGCTCCACCCCTAATGTCTCCTGACTCCACCCCCAAAGTCCCCAGATATTTCTTGAATTGGACTTGGCAACCCTACTCTGATGCATCGAACCCAGTATTTAACACTAGTATAGAATCAAGAGGCCATTGAGCTGTTTGGATTTTGCTGGTAACTAGCTGCAAAAGTATAGGCAAGATGGCAGTGGCGACCAATTGTGGTAGAGAACACACTGCATCCTCTCCATTTTTTTCAGCTTTGTATAGAAGATGCCATTCTCTGGGTTTACCACTTAGATTAGAGAGTAGTGAAAAATTACTGGAAGTGTATGGCAAATAAGCCTTGACATATTAGTATGAGCTATTATTGCTTCCATTGTCCCCTTCCCCCCCCCCTCCGCACGATCTTTGATATCCAGGCATCTTTCATGGTTTTTACTGCTGCTGCTGTTGTTAGTTTGTGTAATCTATAGAGTCTGCAATTACGTCCACTGTAAAAAATGGAATTACATGTCACACTCTAGTAACCCAATCAAACATATGACATAATTGTCCCACCCCTGCCGATTCTTAAGATATCTCTAGAGATCTGTGCCAGTTCTTTAGAGGTGCACTATTTAAAACTCAGATATTTGGACCTCATTATCAAGAATATGCTATCTGAAAGGTGATCCCTCCACCCCTTCCTGTTTGCCCAGTGGACATTAAAAGTGCAGCACAAATGTGCAGTAAAAGTGAATGCTTTGTGCTAGAGAATAGATAAGTAAGTGACATGGTCTTGAAATTATGGTAAATCTGAATTGATGGCCTCATTAGTACTATCTCTTTTTGTCTTCATTGTAAGAAATATCATCCAGGAAGAACTCATTTTGCATTAATGTTGATAGAAAGCATAATTTCGTAGCATTTTCATTATAATTTAGCTTTAATTGAAGTGTTAATTAAAGTGTTCCAGAAGGGGACATCTGCACTAAGAAGGGGGGGAAATGCATATTACATGAATCACTAGGCTTGCAAAGGTTTGTGGTCCTGCATATCATGAACATGGGCTAGACTATGAGAAAGGAAAGTATTCTATAGGTGAAGAGCCATTCTGAAAAACTCAAAGAATGAGAACAAGTACTTAATAAATGATGATGAAACATACAGTCTTAATGTTTTTATCATGCATCATCATATCCCCAACAATACAATTCTAACTTTTCTCCCTAAATTTCATACACAGGCCAGTGATTTTCAAACTATGCCATAAGAGGAGTTAATGTGTGCTTTGAAAACCATCATTTTGGATACCTCTCCATTCTGTGCCCTTTAGACCCAGGGCCCTATGCCACACCAGTGCCCACACACCCCACTCCTTTAATTTCTTCTGTCCCACTTAGAGTAATATTATGGACACAGCTGATAGCTGCCAATGAAGTCAACTGAGACTCTGGCTGGAACTGACCAAGGAAGTGTCACTATTGTTGTACAGCTAGACTGGAGTCCAGTAAGACCTTAAAGACTAACAAAATTTTAGGGGTACAATCATTGAAGAGTTCCATTCATCAGATGTCTGCAAAGGAGTGTTTTTACTGTGGAAAGCTCATAGCCCCAAAATTTTGTTGGTCTCTAAGGTGTTAATGGACTCAGATCTAGCTGTTCTACTGCAGACCATCAAGGCTACCCTCTGAAACTATTCCTAGTACAGACTGCAAGATCTTCATTGTTAACTTTCAAAGTTCTGGATCAATGCATAACAAAGCAGAATCTTAAATTTGGGCCCATAATGCCTGGGTAAGGCCATGGCCTTTGCAGCCCTAACCAAATCATGTCTAGTAGTATGTTCTGCAATTCATGGTTCCTGAGGTCAATGACTGGAGCCCAGAATCCATAAAGTTCTACTGTCGGCCAGGCAAAGGCTCAAGGCCAGACTTCTAGCATTTATGCAAGGGCTGGTCCCTCTTGAAACTCCCTGATAGAGAAACTGATATTTCATGCTGTTCAGCATCAAAAGATGGCTTTGAGTTTTGAGCACACACAGTCTCAGGAAATTCACTATGCTAATTCCCATCGTGGCCTCTAACCAAGAGGTCAAATAACCAACTTTTAAGTGGGGCCTGGAGATCTCCCAAAATTACAACTGATTTCCAGACTATAAAGAGCATTCTCCCAGAGAAGGCGTAGCTTTGAAGAGTGGAATCACACCCTTGCTGAGCTCCCTGCCCAAAATCCACCATCCCTGGGCTCCACCCTCAATTTCCATGAATTTCCCAGCACTGAGTTGACAACACTACCAAGAAGCTATTATTGCAAGACCTTGCGTCCCCAATTAACCTTCCATTTATCATATAATTTCACCTATTGTGCGAAATTATAATTTTAACTTTCCATTTATCATATAATTTCACCTAATGTGTGAAATTATAATTCTGTTTAATGAATTCATCTTATTTTAGCTCAGTACCAGTTAGCAACAATAAATTCTTTTGCCAACTTTGGGTGTGATATCAATGGATGTGAAATGGCAGCGGTCCTCATCCAGTGAGATGTGAATGGCTAGAAAGGACCTAATGAGTCTAAAAGTTAATTGCAATATTAACATGATATCGTCCAGCTGCTTAGATGAAAGTAGAGACTACAAATCCCACCAAATGCACTTGCTCCACCCCTAACTGACCTTTTTATTTGCACATACACAAAAGCCTATACCTTGAATCAGGGCTTTTTTTTTTAGCAGAAATGCACAGGAATGCAGTTCCACCTGGCTTGGCTTCAGGGGGTGTGGCCTAAAATGCAAAGAAGTTCCTGCTGGGCTTTTTCTATGAAAAAATCCCTGCCTTGAATAAAACTTTGTTGGTCTTAAAGGTGCCGCTGGACTCAAACTTTGTTCTACTGCTTAAGACCAACACGACTACTCATCTGAATCTACTTATTTCTTGTACATTTCACCCTCCTACTAAAGAGCTCCATGAAACAAACATCAATTTATCCAATTTTATGTTCATAACCCTGCAATCGTGAGAGAGAATGGCTGGCCTGTGATCATCCAATGAGCTTATTAATAACTGGGGATTTGAGCTTAGGTCTTCCAAGCTCTCTGTTCCATTCATTCTTCACCTCTGATGTCATTTGATGCACGGCATCCATGCAGAGACACAGTTTGTCTAAGTCTACGGACAAGATAATTGCAGGGAGTAAAGGGAAAGGAGGATAGAAAGTAAAGGCCTCTTAGCAGTAATCAATTTTTTAATTATTGAGAAAGAAATAATAGAGATGGGTCTTGTTGTTGGATTAGAGCAATAGCTTCTCAATATAACTGGTTTGTGAGATAAATGATTTATTAAAATGTCAGATTAAACTGAAAAGTCTTCTTTTACACCTTTTGTCATTAACTTTTTGTTCTAATGAATTTAGACATAAAATTTCCCTATAAATTAGATATTATTTCATAATAAGTACATTCCATAACTCTGAAAGCATTTATTGTAAAGGAACATTATTATTTGACACTATATTTAGGGCTGTAATAGTATTATGTTGTATGTGGGCATTATTAATAAATATGTGTGCTTTATATGTTTATGTAACAAGTTTACTGCATTTCTTTGCTCAATAATAATATAAATGAAAATACAAAGAAAATTGCAATTGTGAAGCCTAGTTGAGATCATAGCCTTGAATTAATCACAGCTCTCGAGAACTTTGTGTTAAGTAATCTATTATATCAGAGGGACTGAGCACAACTTGGAGGAGAGAGAGACTCCATTCAATCCAAAGAGCATTTGACCCAGGCCCAGAAACTCCAATTGGTGCCCCCATTATTGTGACTAATGTGCTAAAAATTAGGCTTAGATCTGGAGTAGCATTTCCGAAGCATTGGGGATTTCCACCCATAGAGTGTGGCTCTCCCTCCATCTGTCTCTACAAGCACCCAAAATGCCCCTGAAATCCCATTTCTGGGATGCATGATGGGCTGCCACAGGAGGGGAGGGGAATCTCACTCCATTAATGGCATTCTTTGCATCTGCAGAAACACGAGTCCAGATATAAGATTAAATCTGGAATTGCAACCAAAGCTATAAATGAGAACAACTCCATGTGCCCAAATGACTTATTGAGCTATCAAAGTCATAAGGTTCATGCTAAGGAACAGTGTGAAAAGACAATCTAAGATACTGTCTATCTGACATGGATTTGCAAGTATGAAAAATATTCTGCAAACTTTTTGAGGACAATTTTGTAGCATCTTAATATTGTTGTACAGGCAGCAAGTTTATTATATTCTTTCTTTAGAAGGATTGGTACCTAAATTTATTATTAAAAAAGATGAATAATGCAGGAAAGCATTAGTCGAAAGAATAAAGACAACCTTGCATGATGTTGCATACCTGAAAGCAGCACATAAGAAAGCTTGGGGTAAAGGTTGATGGGATATTTCCAAAAAATGACCTTTACAAGATGTAGTATCTATATATTATTCAGAGCTGCTTTATTTTAGCAGTGCTTATCTTGTGGCTGCTTTGAGAGAATTTATCCCCCCTCTCCCTAATATCTGTGTCAGCATTGGTCTGTACTAGCAAGCATGAGTTCCAGCAGAATAGAGACCGCAGCCTGAGATGAGTATGAAGAAAGGCCAAGACAAATCTTACAGTAGTAGTGGCAATTACCTGTGGTCTGGAAGTCATCTGATCAGGGTGACATGTACTAATGAAAGCCAGAGCTGAAGTCAGGAGTAGATGAAGAGGTAAACACTTCATTCAACATAAGACATATGTTGACATATGTTGACATAAGAACCAGAGAGGATTGTGAGTAACTCCAAAGGGATCTGTTGAGGCTGAGTGAGTGGGTGTCAAAGTGGCAGATGAGGTTCAATGTGGCCAAGTGCAAAGTAATGCACATTGGGGCCAAGAAGCCCCACTACAAATACAAGTTGATGGGGTGTAAACTGGCAGAGACTGACCAAGAGAGGGATCTTGGGGTCATGGTAGATAACTCACTGAAAATGTCAAGACAGTGTGCAATTGCAATAAAAAAGGCCAACACCATGCTGGGAATTATTAGGAAGGAAATTGAAAACAAATCAGCCAGTATCATAATGTTCCTGTATAAATCAATGGTGCGGTCTCATTTGGAATACTGTGCGCAATTCTGGTCACCACACCTCAAAAAGGATATTATAGCATTGGAAAAAGTGCAAAAAAGGGCAACTAGAATGATTAAAGGGTTGGAACACTTTCCCTATGAAGAAAGGTTAAAACACTTGGGGCTCTTTAGCTTGGAGAAACGTCGACTGTGGGGTGACGTGATAGAGGTTTGCAAGATTATGCATGGAATGGAGAAGGTAGAGAAAGAAGTACTTTTCTCCCTTTCTCACAATACAAGAACTCGTGGGCATTCGATGAAATTATTGAGCAGTCGGGTTAGAACAGATAAAAGGAGGTACTTCTTCACCCAAAGGGTGATTAACATGTGGAATTCACTGCCACAGGAGGTGGTAGCAGCTACAAGCATAGACAGCTTCAAGAGGGGGTTAGATAAAAATATGGAGCAGAGGTCCATCAGTGGCTATTAGCCACAGTGTGTATGTGTGTGTGTGTGTGTATTTATAATTTTTTTGGCCACTGTGTGACACAGAGTGCTGGACTGGATGGGCCATTGGCCTGATCCAACACGGCTTCTCTTATGTTCTTATGTTCATATAAGGGAGAATCAGATTCAGAATAAGAAAGAGCCATGATCAAGAACCAAGTAGTCTACAGAAACAGGGAACTCAGGCTAGTGACCTTAGAACAGCAACTTTAGTACAAGCTGGAGTCAAGGAAGGATCCATTTGAATGCATGCGACTGCCTTACACTGAGTCACACAACTCATATCTCAAGGAGTACTGTTTTGTGTTTTTTCCCGTAATTGGCAACAGCCTGCCAAAGTAGGGTTGCCAAGTCCAATTCCAGAAATATCTGGGGACTTTGGGGGTGGAGCCAGGAGACTTTGGGGGTGGAGCCAGGAGACACTGGGGTGGAGCTAGGAGCAAGGGTGTGACAAGCACAATTGAACTCCAAAGGAAGTTCTGTCCATCACAATTAAAGGGACCTCACAACTTTTTAAATGCCTTCCTTCCCTCCACTTCTCTGATTTCACCTCAGAGGCGGAGCGTAGCAGGCGATGCCGCTGCGCTGCTGCTGCCTCTTCTCGGCTTCACCGTAGCTGCTCCTCCGAGATGGGCTCAGCCTGAGAAGGGGAGGGTGGAGGCAGGCCAGGAGCGTGGTGAGCCACGAGTCCGGGTCCTAGAAGGACCCAGATTCGCGGCTCGCCATGCTCCTGGCCTGCCTCCACCCTCCCCTTCTCTGATTTTACCTCAGAGGCAGAGCGGAGCAGGCGATGCCACTGCGCTGCTGCCGCCTCTTCTCCGCTTCATCTTAGCTGCTCCTCTGAGATGGGCTCAGGCTGAGCCCATCTCGGAAGAGCAGCTACGGTGAAGCGAAGAAGAGGCGGCAGCCGCGCAGCAGCGTCGCCCGCTTCGAGATGGGGCGGCTCGCCACGCTCCTTGGCACCGTTTCCCCCCTCCCCCCGCTTCCGTTTTTTGGGGAGCAGGGGAAGAGGCTGGAAATCCTGGGGTCCCCTGCCAGGGTGAGAGGGTTGGGAAGCCTATGCCAAAGGCACAGGTAGAAGTCTTTCAGATCTTTCTGGATCTTTTGTATGTGATGTAAATACTTTACCACAGCCCCACCCCAAAGCATTTATTTATGACCTGGATCTATTTATGTTCATATCAGGTCCAAAAGATTGTTTGCTTGGAAGAGGGTGGAGTTTTGCTAAGGTACAGAGATACAAGAGAGTCTCATTCTTCCTTCATAATGCAGTGTTAACTCACCAGCCCTCAGACCGTGAGGCTCCCAAGGACTGATCCTGAGGAAGATATAGAGAAGAATTTTCAGCTTTAAACATGAACATGTTTCTTTTTGAAAAGCAATTTTCATGCAGATATTTTTAATCTCCTGGCTAAGAAAGACTATTGTACAGGAACTGTTCTAGGTTTTGTGGGACAGCAAGTAGACTCCCTCCCGGGCACCAGAAAGGAAACAAGCAGGCAAACAATAGCTGGTGCTTCTAGTTACCATTGTTTCTTACTCAGCTGCTTGGGCAGATTCACAGCCATTGTTGCAATTGGGAACAACAACTGCTGCTCAGCCACCAGCAGGAGACTTGGGGGCAGGGCCATCAGCAATAGGACACCCAGAACTAAACTCATACCTCTCTATTCTGACAATTCCTAGAGAGGTGAGACTAGTGGCCACTCCTCCCACCCCATCTCCCATGGTTGGAAAGCCAGGCCTGGAAAACCTGGATGGCATTACTACTTCCAAGGCAAACTCTATAGAATCCAGGAATGGATACCTGCTGGAGATTCAGTTTTAAAAATTAAGGGATCCTTTATAAAGAAAATTAAAAGAAATCAACTTTAATGAAGAATTCTTTTTTAAAAAATCCACTAAAACAGACTTAAATCCACCAAATTAAAAGAAATCCATTTCACTAAAGCTGAAGGTGGGCCTTTTAGTAAAAAAGGAGGAGGTGGGTGGTAAGGTGGTTTAGGTGATGGAAACTGCTATCAAGTTGCAGTCCGCATATAGTGACCTTTCATGGTGTTTTCAAGGCAAGAGACGTTCAGAGTGTCAAGCATTAGATCTCAAAATAACCAGTCCTTGATTTTGAAACAAAGTATTGATTTATTGATAATCCATGGTGCTCGGATAGACAGCAGATTGGAAATGACACATTGTAACTCAGGAATACCAGTTTTAAAAGGCACATCAAAGAGACCTTAGGAATTCTACTCCAGCGTGTGAAATTCACATGCTTGCTACGTTATCTGCTATTGCGGTTTAGCTACATCCTGGGTTCAGACCTAAGCATGAGAAAATGTTCCCAGAAAGGTTTTATCTTCAAAGAGGACATTCCTGCATTTGCTACAAGTAAGAACTAAGACAGGGGTTACATAGCTTTGATGTGCAATACATGGGGAACAGCTATCAATGCAGGCAAACCATAAAAGAAACATGATGCTTGACATAATGCACCCCCCCCCCCCAAGCTCTTGCTCAGGGTTTGTTTGGGAGCAGTAAGTAAAATCTTTTCACCAATATCAGGACTCGGACATTGGATGCTTCTACCCACTCATCGCAGCTTGGGGGGAAGTACTTCCATCAAATTAAGAAGTGAAGCAGTCTCCTTTTTACTTTTGCATCCAATATCTCTTACACCTCATGGTGATTCTGACCATCCACTTAAATCGGACCAGGTGCCGGCAGGCGAGGATGCCAGCTCGTAGCCCCCGGATCTCACCGTAGAAGGCTTCAATGGAAAACAGGGTGTATTTTACTAAACAGTTTGGGTAACTCTAGTTCCACAGTCACTTTGTTTATTACTCTTTTTATTTTAAAAGGTCCCAAATATTTGAACACCAGTTTCCTTGAAGTTTGTGGTAACGGCAAGTTTTTTGTTGATAGGAAAACCGTTTTTCCTACTTTGAAGTCCCACTCTGGGGCATGCTTTTAATCATACTGTTTTTTGTATTCCTCCTTGGCGGTTTCTAGATTCTCTTGAATCACTTTCCACCCTTTTCCCAACGTCCCACACCACTGTTCAAAGGAGGAGGGGGTGGGAGTGTTACCGCCCCCTGGCAGGAGTGGAAAGGGTTTTTCCTCATACCCATTCATGACCTTGAATGGGGAGGTTTTAGTAGAACTGTGAATGCTGTTATTGTATCCATATGCCGCAAAAGGCAACAGCTCTACCCAGTTCATTTGCTGGTAGTTTACATAGCACCGTAAGTATTGTTCTAGAAGCGCATTAACCCTCTCCGTCTGACCGTCCATCTGTGGATGGTACGCGGAGCTCAAACCCTGCTCCATCCCAGTTAATTTGCAAAACTCCTGCCAGAAGTTGGCAACGAACTGTGGGCCCCTGTCACTAATGACCTTGTCGGGGAATGAGTGTACTTTCACCACATGCTGAAAAAAATAAATACACCAATTTCTTTGTGTTGGGTAATTTTTTACATGGGATGAAGTGCGCCTGCTTTGAAAAAGTGTCCACAATCACCAGAATTACTGTTTTACCTTGGGAAGCGGGTAATTCTACAATAAAGTCCATGGAGACAATGGACCAGGGGCGTTCTGCGGTTTTGGTTGGTTGTAATAGCCCAGGAGGTCCCATCCCCTTCTTTTGGCCATGATGCACACTGGGCAGGTAGAGACATACTCAGAAATATCTTTTTTCATCTGTGGCCACCAGAATTGCTTATTGACTAAGTGCAGGGTTTTTACATATCCAAAATGGCCTGAAAGCTTGCTATTGTGGCAGTGTTGTAGCACTTCCCTCCTGAGGCTTTTAGGCACATAGAGCTTTCCTTCATGGTACCAGAAACCACCTGGTCCTTTACTAAGCCCCTCTGTTTTTCCCCCTTTTCTAATTCGGTTTCCTCTATTAATCGATCCCCCCCCCCCCAAGGCTCTACTGGTTCTCTTTTCTTCCTGGAGTGTGTGGTGACTGCTCCAGCTATGTGGTTGGGGGATATTATAGAGTCCACCACCTCCTCTCTCTGGCTGTCATGCTGGGGTAACCGGGACAAGGCATTTGCTAAAAAGTTCTTTGAGCCCGGGATGTGCTTGAGAGTGAAATCGAATTTGGCAAAGAATCCCGCCCACCGGATCTGTTTCTCAGTTAGCTTCCAGCACCCTGTTAGTGCCTCTAAGTTGTTATCATCAGTCCAAATCTCAAACGGCACTCTCACCCCTTCTAGCCAGGATCGCCATGTTTTTAAAGCAAAAGTTACCGTATAGCGGGACCCCAAATGCCTCCTTATCCCACACAGACCAATTGTGTTGTTCTTGAGAAATTTTTTTGAAAATGTAGGTGCAAGGACGCAACCTTCCCTCTTTGTCAACCTGCATAAGTATTGCCCCAACGGCCACAACGGAAGCGTCGCATTGCACCATAAAAGGCCAGAGCTCGTCAAAGTGGCTCAGCACCGGCTCGCTCGTGAACAAACGCTTCAGCTTGTCAAACACTTGCTGACACGCAGGAGTCCATTTTAACTTGGCTCCCGTTTTTTTCGCTTCTGGACCCTTCCCCTTGGTCTTTAAGAGATCTGTCAGAGGCAGCATGACTTGGGCGAACCCTTGAATGAAGGTCCTATAAAAATTTGCAAATCTGATAAATGATTGTAACTGTCTACGTGTCCTCGGGGGTGCCCACTCTAACACCGCTTGTATTTTGGCTGGATCCATGGCCAGTCCCTTCCCTGACACTCTAAATCCCAGATAGTCCAACTCTGTTTTGTGGAACTCACATTTTGACAATTTATCATACAGTTTATGCTCATATAAAGTAGAAAGAACCTTTCTCACTAGCTTCACGTGTGACTCCATATCATTTGAGTAAATAATTATGTCATTCAGTACACCACCACCCCTTGATACAGGTATTCTCTCAAGACCTCATTGATAAAATTCATAAACACCCCAGGTGCTCCTTGTAATCCAAATGGCATCACCAAGTACTCCAATTGACCCATCGGAGTGTTAAACGCTGTTTTCCACTTGTCCCTTGGTAAATATTGTCCCTTCGGAGACCATGCTTAACGGGTCTCGGATCAGGGTAATGGGGTAGTCATTGGAGGTGGAAATCCCATTTATCCCTCGAAAATCCGCGCAAAGTCTAAGACTCCCGTCCTTCTTTTTTCAGAAGAGCACGGGTGCTGCGTGCAGGGCTGTTGCTGGATGGATGAAACCCCTTTTTAGATTCTTCTCTATAAACTTTCTCAGTTCTGCCTTCTCCGCTCACCCCATAGAGTATAGTTTCACCTTGGGCAGCTCTTGCCCGGGAATGAGTTCTATCGCACAGTCCGTGCTCCGGTGAGGAGGGAGTTAATTAGCTTCCTCCTCACTGAATACTCTTCTCAAGTCTCTGTATTCCCTGGGGATGGCTCAGACCTCCTCCACCACCACACACATCTTCTCATTTCTGGGGGAGGTGGGGTTCGGGTCCCCACGACTCAACCCATTGGTGGCGTTTGCACTTATTGTCTGTAAAGTCAATGCTTTGGTCCCCCCACTTAATGTCCGGCTTGTGTTTGGCCAGCCAACCTACACCCAAGACTATGTCAACAGAAGCCGAGGGGGCAATTACAAACAGTTCTGTGTCCCAATGATCTTCTATGCCCACGGGCACCCTCTGGGTTTGCTCCACACACGGCTCGCCCCTCATTACAGTCCCATCCATTTGTTCAAACTGAATAGGATGGGGTAGCAGGGTTCGCGTGAGTCTGTGGGCGTCCACCAATTTGGGAGTGATTATCTCCCTCGTACACCCCGAGTCAATTAGGGCTCAGGCATGTACAAACCTCTTGAGTTTTGGGTTTAGTAAAGTCAATGGGACAAAAAACAAAGACCCAGTTATTCTCACCCTCAGTGTTGCTGTTAGATCCACAACCTGCTGCATGGCAGCCTTCAGTGCAGGTCGTCCTCATTTCCCGCCGGATCCGTTTCCCAGGACATCTCGCTCAAATCATCAAGGATGATGGTTTCCTCCTCAGGAATGGCAGAAGCAGTGGTGCTCCCTTTCGCCGATTCTTTGGACCAGACCGAAGCTCTCTTGGGCATCGCTGTTGGAAGCTTCAGAGCAAGAGGAGGGCTCGAGGTTTCTCTGGGCATTCTGCCGCCAGGTGGTTCGGGTCCCCGCAATGATAGCACTTGCACACGGGGGGAGTTTTGCTGGCTCCCCCAGCCTGCAGGCCCTTTTTCCCATCTGGCTTCACCCCGACCAAGACTCACGTCCCCCCTTACTCCCTTGCTGCAGTTGATGTTGTAGGGCCACTCTTTTCATGTTGGTCTCCACTTCCCCGGCCAATTGCACCCACCCTACCAACGTGGTAGGGCGTGTTTGCTGCAGGGCTTGATCTAGCAAACTCACGTTTAGGCCCCTCTGGAACTGCTCTATCTTCATCAACTCACTCCAACCCCAGACCTTGGCCGAATTGGCTCTGAAGTCGGCCGCATACTCACATACCGACTTCGCCCCTTGCTACATTTCCCATAGTGCGGTGATGGCTTGGGTTTCTTGCAGGGGGTCTTCATATTGGGTGAGCAATGCTTGCAAGAACCCTGCCACGGTGTCTAGCTCAGGGCCCCTGGTCTCGTACAGACTCGGGCTGCTCCCTTTATCTTGGACCCAAGGTAGTCCACTCTGCTGAACTCATCTGGGAATATATTCCCCCAATAGTGCATGTAGCTATTGGCTTGAATTGAGAAGTATTCTACTTCTTCTGGGTCGCCATTGAAGGTGGCATCCAGGTCTCTCCCCCTCCCATAGTCTCGCGGACCTGGAAGTATCGGCTGAGGTGCTGGGGCCGCTGGTTGCCCCGGGACTGGAGGTGGCCCCACAGGTGGGGCCGGAGTTGCCACAGGTGGAGCAGGCGGCGCCACCGGCGGTGCCCTTGCTGGAATCCCTGGTACTCCCCTCAGGTTCGGCCTCAGCAGGCGGTCGATCTGCCTCCGCATCTCTTGCGCCATGAACGCAGTGTTGGCTTGAATCTCGTCTCTCAGCCCCCTCGCCATGGTTATCATTTCTTCTCTCACCGTCTCCAGGATGTCTGGCTCCCTCGGGCCTTTCCCTCTGTCCTCCCCTTCAGAGTCGGAACTGGGGGGGTGCTCCGCCGCCTCGACCTCCGCAGGATGGCCTCATTAGGATGATCTCCCTGTGGGCTGGAGCTTCGTCCATCAAGGTAGTGGACATTCGCGGCTCCCACTTCTGAGGGGTGATGAACAGCTGCTGTACGTGTAGAGGGGACCAGTGCCCCATGACTCGCCTTGCGTCGATGATGTGCCAAGGGGGGGTTCGCACCTTTATATTCTCCAACGGATTAATTGGTTCACTGTTAGCTGAGGCTCCTTCAGGCATTTGGCTTGAAAGTTGCCAGGTCAGTTGAACTTTTAAGGGATCGCTTCCAAAATGTCAAGCATTAGATCTCAAAATAACCAGTCCTTGATTTTGAAACAAAGTATTGATTTATTGATGCTCAGATAGACAGCAGATTGGAAGTGATACATTGTAACTCAGGAATACCAGCTTTAAAGGACACATCAAAGAGACCTTAGGAATTCTACTCCAGCGTGTGAAATTCACATGCTTGCTACGTTATCTGCTATTGTGGTTTAGCTACATCCTGGGTTCAGACCTAAGCATGAGAAAATGTTCCCAGAAAGGTTTTATCTTCAAAGAGGACATTCCTGCATTTGCTACAAGTGAGAACTAAGACAGGGGCTACATAGCTTTGATGTGCAATACATGGGGAACAGCTATCAATGCAGGCAAACCATAAAAGAAACATGATGCTTGACATAGAGGTGGTTTGCCATTGCCTGCCTCTACATCACAACCCTGATATTCCTTGATAGAAATATATCCAAATACTAACCAGGGCCAACCCTACTTAGCTTCCAAGAGCTAGCAATACTGGGGTAGCTTGGGCCATCCAGGTCAGGACAAGAAGAAGAAGCATTGCAAATTTATACCCTGCCCTTCTCTCTGAATCAGAGACTCAGAGCGGTTTACAATCTTTTTTATCTTCTTCCCCCA
Source organism: Heteronotia binoei (assembly GCF_032191835.1). Classification (NCBI taxonomy): domain Eukaryota; kingdom Metazoa; phylum Chordata; class Lepidosauria; order Squamata; family Gekkonidae; genus Heteronotia; species Heteronotia binoei. The sequence goes on from NC_083224.1 coordinate 144,152,373, forward strand.
TAACAGACACCCTGTGAGGTGGGTGGGGCTGAGAGGGCTCTGACAGAAGCTGCCCTTTCAAGGAGAGCTCTGAGATAGCTATGGCTGACCCAAGGCCATTCCAGCAGCTGCAATTGGAGGAGTGGGGAATCGAACCCGGTTCTCCCAGATAAGAGTCCACACACTTAACCACTACACCAAACTGGATAGTTTTAAAAATGTCAAAATCAGGATCTGTGACAGTCATCTCTAGGAATTTCCAGAATTTCTGGATTTCCGGAGAAGTGCCATTGGTCTGACATCTATTTTTTTTTCTCCCAACACTTTCCAAGAGGTGATGGGAAACAGAGCAGGGGCAGCTGATCCCTTGCTTCTACCAGGATCCGGCAGCCATTCTCACCTGTCCTCACCACATTGTGGCTCTTTCAGCTGCTATGCCTAGAACCATCACCAATTACACCAAACTATAGCTGTTGCTTCTTCACAGTGGTGAGACTTCCAAGGGCCCTTTGCTGATGCCCCTTGACCACAGATGCTAGCACTGACACTGGACAATCATGGTTAGGCAGCACAAGCCTATGCTTGTTTACTCAGAACTAGAACAGTTTAATATAATGGGACTTTTCCCAAATGAACTGTCTGTAGTATTGCAACTTTAAGGATTCATTCTTGTTCTTAATGTTTCTGTTGATGTAAAGCAGTAGCTTCCAATAAAAAGCATATACTTTCCTCTGACATAATTCCTGGAATGTTGTGGGGACTTTTGGAAGGGTTTAACTTTGTAATGGGCTTGGTCCACAGCCTATATCATAATTATAGCAGATGAAGCTTGAATCCATCGCATAAACATTAGTGATTGAAAAGAATGATGAAAATTACTCAACGCCTGTAGTATATTTAATAAACTTCCTTTTAAAACTGCTTGAATTTATCTAGTATAAACAAACTAGTCATAAGGAGGTATGCATGACTGCTATTTTTTTTACAGAACAAATAAAGAGGATTAATTTTCTCAAATCAGTTTAATCAAACTGCCATGACTTTCTGCTCTTATTGGGAGTCAATAGAATTTGTTTCTATCTCCAATAGATTCGGACTGATTTCACACTCACCCTATGCCGTTCTGACATTCCTCTTTTCAGCTCGGCATCCTTCCAGTTTCCCACTATCTGCCCTGGGGCTTCCGCTTGTGTTGTTTTTGCATAGCAAAGAGAAACTGGTTTTTAGCGGTTTCTCTCTGCCTTGCAAAAATGGTGACATAAACTGAAGCCCCAGGGCAGATAGTGGGAAATCGGAAGGACACCATGCTGAAAAGAGGAATGTCAGAGAGACATTGGGTGAGTGCGAAATTGGTCTCGGTTTTGTTTGAGTGTTTTCAGATACTGGTTTAAACTTGTAGTGTTGGCAACCACTAGAGCCTTCTGCACAGTTTTCTATATGGATGTCTTCATCACCACAATACTACCATTTCAGGGAGACCCCAATCCACAAGGATATCACAAAAAATCTCAGCACTCCAATTTGTACCTTGATCAGGGAACCTGAAAACAGATAATTGGTTCATGAATAATTATTACTGGACTCCTACTGGAGTCCTATATGGCTCAAACAATTTGCTGCTCATTAGTTGGCTTAAAAAAACAAGGGCTCGGAAGCTCTAAATGCTTATATACATGTTGGGTCTTATCCCCTATCTTGCAAAAGGGTACAGTTAAGAGAAGAGGAATAACAGCCCCAGCACTTCTGTCTGTTGTGGGAAACAAATTTCCCCAAGTGTCCCAAACCATATGATGTCATATTGGCTGCTCCCTATACCACAACTTAAGCCAACTGCAGCTTGGCAGCTGTAATTTCCCCTGTGTTGTGTCCAACCCAACAGGCACCATCAGACAGTCTAGGAGCAGGAACAGGAGCTGGTGGCTGATCAAAGGCTAATTTTACCTACAAGATCAGAGCCCTGGTAATTTTCAAGGCCCTGGAAGGGTAGAATCAGATGAGGATCAGTGCAGGACAGGCCAAAGAATTGAGCACAATTTAAATGCAGATAAATCAGTAAGGGCAGGTTTAGAAAGCCAGTGTGGTACTGAGAGACAGTGTGGTGTAGTGGTTAAAGTGTTGGACTAAGATCTTGAAGACCCTAGTCTGAACCCCTGCTTGTGACATGGAAATTTGCTGGGTGACCTTGGGCCAGTCACACACTCTCAGTCTAATCTACCTCACAAGTAAAAAAAGGGCAAAAGTCCAGTAGCACCCTAAAGACTATTAAAATTTGTGGTAGGATATGAGCTTTTGTGAGTCATAGATTGACTCACTCTGGTCTTTTCTACTTCTACAGACAAACACAGCTATCCATTTTGATCTACCTCATAAGGCTGTTGTGAGGATAAAATGGAGGGGAGGAGAACAATGTAAACCACTTTGGGTCCCCATTGGAAAGAAGGTAGATATAAAGTAAATCAATAAATACAAGACTGAGGTGTCATAATATTTATTTGTTCTCTCCATCCTCTTCCGTTGAATTGGGGCCCAAACTTAAAGTCTCTAATATATGACAAGGCAATGGGATTCTCAAACTTCCTGGCTAGCCCCCTTCCAATCTTTTGGTTGCCTTGCTAGAGTTCTGGGGTGATTGTGAGAGGTTCTGTTAGAAGACCTATGGCCCCTCCCCAACCCTGTAGGGATTCAGTCTCCCGGGATTCTTTGCAAAACCAAAATCTCTCCTCTGCATATCTGCACAAACCTTAAAAGTCATAATTGTGGTATTATTTTATTGTATGATGTATTTATTCAAATATACTTCATTTTACATGTACACAAATATACACACAGTTGTTAGTATTTACAGTATATTTCACTGTCTTGAAAAGAATAAAGGAAGTACTTTGATTTGATTAATTTCTGCAGCAAACATGGGAAAAATAACATATTTGTGAATAAATTCCTCTTAGAGACCAATATTTTCATTAGCTGTTGAGTGCATTTGGATAATAATGAAATGACTTGATCGATCTACATAATGATCCACTCAACCAGGAGGAAATAAAAAGGATAAAAAGACATGCAGATTTTTTTAAAATTAAAAGTACATTCCAGCTGGATTTCAATGCATTACTTTTGAAACACAAAGCAGATTAATATGCACTTGAGTATGCAGGATGCACATTACTGAAGAAGCCCATATGGCTCAAACAATAAGCTTACAAATGTATTAAAAATGACAAGATAAAACAAATTAGAACATCAGTGCTTGAAGTATACCAAGGTCCATACTTTGGCATGGTTGTAGAAAATGATCTACTTTGAATTGGCCTTTATGTCAATATTATTAATTCAATAGTCAAGGTGAAGGGCTTAGCAAGGGAGTCCTTGCCAGACTGTGAAATGCCTCAGGTTCTGGGGCAGACTATCCTGCATCCTGGTGTCAATGTCACCAGCTGTTCTGACCACAAATGAGTAGCCATGCATGTTCCCCATTTATAGGGGGGGGTTTTGGACTGTGCGTTCTGATTCTCCATCCGTAGGCCATAATTATACTGACATACAAGGATGGGGACAGTTGCTCTCAGGCTCATCTTCACTGATATAGTTCATGATCAATCTCTTTGCCAACTTTTAAAAACCCTGGAAAGTTAGCAACAGTGATCCAGTTTCTTTTAATGTTCCAGTTGAACCAAGACACCCACATACATGCTACTAGTTAGAATTATGAATCAAACCAGTTTATAAAGTACATTAGCACAATACTCCAGCAATTGCAAATACTAAAAAAAAAGTTCATACCAACACATTACCTCACCTATGATGGTTCATCTAAAAGTCTACTTGGTGGCCTACTGTTCAGCTTCATATTAGAAGGTAAAATTAGGCTGGGTGAGCCTTTTCAGAAATGACAAGGAAGCAGACATACAGGTTCCCATTTAACAGGCCTGGAGAGGATTGCCATATTTCTCATCCACAGATAGAGGCTAACTGAATGAGTAATGGCTTAAAGCAACTTTAATATGAACAGCAACTGAACATCTTGTATAGCAATCTCTAAGCCTTGTCCTAGAACAAACTGAGCTCCTAACCTTAGGGAAAGTCCACAAGTTATCAATTCCTAAACATAAATTATCAATTATCAATTGCTAAATATAAAGAATCATTCTGTTCCTGGTTAAAGTAGTTGAGAGTATGGCAATTGAACAGCTCCAGGTTTTCTTGGATGATGGCTCTCTCCTGGACCCTTTCCAGTCCAGTTTTCACCCTGGGACAGAGACTGTTAGTTGTTCTTACATATGACCTCTGGAGACACCTGGATCAAGATGGATTGGTGCTGCTGTTGTGTTTTGATTTTACAAAAGTGTTCAACACAATCTTCTGACCCACTGCTTTGCCAATGCAGGGATATGGTGGATCACCTTACAGTGGCTTTCCTCTTTTCTTCATTTTAAACAATTTTATTGATAACATATGGTAACAATTTCCATTAATAACTTCTTTTCATCTATCCCATATGCTTCTTTCTAATCACCCCTCCCCCCATTACTTGACCCCCGCCAGTGTTATTTACTCAAAATACTAACATTAAAAGATACCCTTAATTACTAAGAACTAAAATTAATATTCTTCTTTCTTCTAAAGTTTAATCATTATCAAAAATTGTCCAAAGTCCTTTTACTTTCCACTCATCTTCTACATAACTTCTAAATTTTTTCCACTCGCTTTAAAAATCTTCTAAATCATAGTCTCTTAAAATTCTTGTTAATTTGTCCATCTCACTCCATGTCATAACTTTTACAATCCAATCCCAATTTTCTGGTATTTTTTCTTGCTTCCATAACTGCGCATATAGTGTCCTAGCAGCTGAAAGCAAGTACCAAATTATAGTTCTATCTTCTTTTGGAAATTTTTCCATTTGTAATCCCAACAGAAAAATCTCTGCAACTTTCTTGAATTCATATCCCAAGATCCTAGAAATTTCTTGTTGGATCATCTGCCAATACTTTTTCGCTCTTTTACAAGTCCACCACATATGGTAGAAAGAACCTTCATGTTTTTTGCATTTCCAACATCTGCCTGCATCTTGTTATTCATCTTTGCCATTTTTTTAGGAGTCATATACCATCTATACATCATTTTAAAACAGTTCTCTTTAATACTCTGATATGTTGAAAGTTTCATAGAGTTCTTCCATAAATATTCCCATGTATCTATCTGTATTTCTTTATTTACATTTATTGCCCATTTAATCATTTGAGATTTCACTACTTCATCTTCTGTAGACCATTTTAAAAGTAACTTATAAGTTTTTGAAATTATTTTTTCATTATCTCCAAGCAGAACTTTTTCCATTTCTGTTTGCTCTCGTCTTATTCCTTCAGTTTTAATATCATTTTCCACCAAACTCTTTATTTGTTGCATTTGAAACCAATCGTATTTGTTATTCAACTCCACAGCAGTTTTCAATTCTATTTAGCCACTTTGTATTTTTAATAGTTGATTGTATGACAGCCATTTTTCCTCACCTGTCTCAGCTGTTATTTTTATCACTTCTGCTGGCACTATCCATAATGGTTTTCTTTCATCACCATATTTCTTATATTTCATCCAGGTATTCAACAAATTATTTCTTATATAATGGTGAGAGAAAAAACTATCCATATAAGCGTGCCAGCCGAATTTATTTCCATGACCTTCTAACACTAAATGTTTTTTATTCAACAGCGTCACCCAATCTTTTATGCACACTAAACAAACTGCTTCATGATATAATCTTAAATCTGGTATTTGGAATCCTCCTCTTTCTTTAGCATCTATTAAAACTTCCATTTTAATCCTTGGTTTCTTCCCAGCCCATACAAATTCCAAAATCTTCCTTTGCCATTAGTTAAATTGTTTACTGTCTTTCACAATCAGAATAGTTTGAAACAAATACATTATTCTCGGCAAAATATTCATCTTAATTGCAGCTATTCTTCCAAGCAATGACAAGTTAAGCTTATTCCATCTTATCATCTTACGCCATAGCTGTTCATAGTTATTTTTGAACAGGTCAATATTCTTCATTGTTATTTCCACACCCAAATATTTTACTTTAGAGGTAACTGTCAGTGACTGGTAGGTTACAAGTGAAGCATGTCAGATCATCTACTGTCAAAGTAGTAAAGTCATGTGACAAGGATCACAGGACAGGCTGATGCAATGCCTGGTCATCACTGTAGTCACAGTGAGTCAGCATATTCACCTGATTGGTGGGCTGGAATATATAAGGAGCTGAGTGCTAGAGACTTTTTCCTCTTTGTATGATTGATAGTCTGGAGAAGCACTTTGAAACTCTGTATTGTAAATATATGCACTTCTGTAAATATCTGTAAATACACTTATAGTTCTGGAAGAACTGGTGTGGAGTCTCTCCTTGTCGGTGTGTCTGCTATTATCAGTCTCTTTGGCTCAGTTCTCGGCTATCTCTCGCTATCCGTCAGGGTTATGGGCCCAGACCGCGAGCTGAGCTGTTGAGCTGGTGTTTGGCTGTGGAGGTGCGTGTGGAGGAGAGTCGTGCAGGTCCGAAGTGTATGAGCGAGTCTGAGGAAAGTGCAGAGGACATCTCGTTATCCTTGTTGGTGAGTGATGAGGGGGAGGACGGAGTCCAGCTATCAGAAGAGGTCGGAGATATGGCTCAACTGCAGGCTGTGCCGGTGGAGAAGCTAACCTCGAGTACTTATGCTGTGTGGTCTCTCCGGATGGAGTATTTTCTACGGAGGGAAGGTCTGTGGGTGTTTGTTTCTAACCCTCCTGTGAATCCTACAGCTAATGTGGCAGCTCAAGAGCAGAAAGCTCTTGCCCACATTATTCTATGTGTGGGAGACAACCAACTTATCTATGTGAGAGGCAAAGCCACTGCAAGTGAGGCTTGGAATGCTCTGCGTGGTATGTACGTGTGCACAACTGCTGGTTCGCTTATGGCCTTGACGCATAAGATGTACCGTACACTGATGAGTCCAGGCAGTTGTGTTAAAGAGCATATTAAGGCTTTGACTGACTGTTTCATGGAGTTGGAGACAAGAGGAAAAGCTATTGCGGCTGATGACTGAGTTTATATTTTACTTTCGTCGCTGCCGGGAGAATATCTGCAGCTAATTACCTCATTAGAGGCTGTAGATAGCACAATGCTGACTATGGACTATGTTTGCGCTTGTCTCTATGACTATCAGGACAAGATGACTGCAGAATCCCATTCTGGGAATGGAGCCAGTGCACCTGCCTGTGGGAGTGAGCGGAGTTCTGTGCCAAGTTTGAAGCCTGTTGTGAGGCAGCAACAGGAGGTCAGCTCAATTGCTCTTCATGTCCAAAAGTGCTATCGATATGGATCTACAAATCACATCAGAAGGTTTTGCACGGAGGATGGAAAGCAGCAGAAAAAGGCATTGTCATCGTCATCTGGGAGCCGTGAGCAAGCAAGACTGGTGACTGCTGGAGCTACTGGACTAAAGACTGTTTGGCTGGTGGACTCTGGTGCAACTAGTCATATTTGTACTGATAAAAGTCTGATTAAAAATGCCCAAAAGCCTGCTGTAACACATGTAAACCTCGCAGATGGGTCTGAGTCAGAGGTAGTGTGTAAAGGCCGGGTAAGTTTTCCAGCTCTGGGGTGTGAGCTGGAGGAGGTGCTATGTGTACCGGAGCTAAAGTCAAACTTGCTAAGTGTGAGTGCATTAGCAAAAGCAGGGTTTGATGTGTCTTTCACTGATAAAGATTGTAAAGTGTCTAAAAATGAAAAGGTTCATTCTCGGGGGAGAATGATAGATGGTGTGTATGTTGTGGAAAGTATGTCTGCAAAAGCAGAGCAGGTGTCTAATATATGTCCACATGATTCATGTGTTCATTTGCTGCACCGCAGACTTGGTCATTCTAGCTTCCATACAATAAGTAAAACTTTATCACTCTTACCAAATGCATCTGTGAAAAACAGCAAGGCATATTGTAATATGTAAACAGGTGGAAAATAAAGCGTTCCCTGTGGCTAAAGAAAGTCTGAGAGTGTCTAAAGGGCCACTAGAGTTGGTCCATACCGACATAGTGGGACTATTCCCAAAGAGCCATTCAACAGATATCTGTTAGTGATCATAGACGACTATAGCAGATATTGTTGGTCATATGTACTTAAGCAAAAATCTGAGGTATTTAACTGTTTTAAGTTGTGGGCAACAAAGGTGCAGAAACAACTTGGGGTGCAGCTGAAAGCTGTACAGTCTGATAAAGGCGGAGAGTTTATGTCTACTCAGTTTAATACATGGCTGGAAAAACATGGTGTTGTGCATAGAGTAGCAAATCCAGCAACCCCCGTGGAGAATGGGATTGCAGAAAGAGCAAATGCCATACTACAACAGATGATGTATGCCATGTTGTCTGATGCAGATTTACCTATAGCTTATTGGGCTGAAGCAATATTGGTGGCTACATTTCTGCATAACAGACTTTGGACCAAAGCTACAAATAACATTCCTTATATAGCTCTGTACAATAAGGAACCAAGCTTAGAATTTCTGAAAGTGTTTGGATCTAAAGCTTGGGTTAACATTCCTTTACCACTAAGACAGAAAGGAGGTGCAAGGTCCAAGAAACTAGTATTTCTAGGGTATCTGACACACATGAAATCATACCGGTTTAGTGATGCTGATAAAAAGATCATGCTGAGCAGATCAGCTAATTTCAGCGAGCATGGTAGTAGTAGTAGTAGTAGTAGTAGTAGTAATAATAATAATAATAATAATAATAATAAATTTATTTTTGTATTCCGCCCTCCCCCGCCAAAGGCAGGCTAAGGGCAGCTAACAAGGCATGTAATTGGCAAAGGATACATGGGACTGAGGAAAAGACTCATGTGTGGTTGCCATTAACTGATAACAGTTCTGAGCTGGAGTCTGAGCCAGAAACTGAGCAAATGCCTGTTAATGTAAAACAGGAAGCGTCTGAGCATGAGCAGAGTGCTGATCAGGTACCGAGAGTGTCTTCCCGGAGCACTAAGGGAGTTCCTCCTATCTGATATGGATATAATAACAGTGTAAATAATGTGTTTATAACAGAACCTGAATGTTATAATGAGGTCTTATCACTGCTAAGGAGGAAAAGGAAGCCTGGCAGGTAGCCAAGAGAAGGGAGTACTGTTCCCTTTATGAAAACAATGTGTTGCTTAACTCAGTCAATGGAAAGCCACATTGAATTGTTGCATGCAGTACGTGTGAGGCTGAATTTAGTGCACTGAATGACTGTATACTCGGTATTGAGTGGATTGTACAACTGTTAACAGATATGAATATGCGGTGTAAATTGCCAATATCTGTAATGAATGACAGTTCTGCTGCCAAACAGTTGGCTGAGAATTTCTGTGCAAAAGGGAGAAGCAAACATATATTAATACGGTATTATAATGTAAAGGAGGCAATCAGTCGTGGTGTTATGTCATTGGTAAAATGTTCCACAGACGATAATGTTGCAGACCTATATACCAAATGTTTGTGCACTGAGAAACATGTTAAACTAACAATGTTGTTGGGCATGCATTAACTTATATGCTAAAGAGGTGTGTCAGTGACTGGTAGCTTACAAGTGAAGCATGTCAGATCATCTACTGTCAAAGTAGTAAAGTCATGTGACAAGGATCACAGGACAGGCTGATGCAATGCATGGTAATCACTGTGGTCACAGTTAGTCAGCATATTCACCCGATTGGTAGGAATATATAATAATAATGATAATAATAATGATGATGATGATGATGATAATAATAATAATAATAATAATAATAATAATAATAATAATAATAATAATAATAATAATAATAATAATAATCTTTTATTTGTATCCCGCCCTCCCCGCCGAAGCAGGCTCAGGGCGGCTAACAAGACATAGTATCCCATGATTTACATAAAACAATTTTAAAATACAGTTGATACATACATTTAAAAACGGTTAAATAAAAGTTAAAACTACAATAAATTAAGGTGCTATGTTAAGTGGATATATTTCGATGGCTAGGTATCGTTTTCAGGGCTCCTTATATGCTTGCATAAAGAGGGTGGTTTTGCAAGCCCTGCAGAACTGACTAAAGTCCCGCAGGGCTCGCACTTCCTCCGGTAATTGATTCCACCAGTGGGGGGCCATTACGGAGAAGGCCTGCTCTCTTGTTACTTTCAGTTTGGCCTCCTTTGGTCCAGGGATCCTTAAAAGGCCTTGGGAGCTAGATCTTAGTGCTCTCTGGGGAACATGTGGGGAGAGGCCTCGGCCATATAGGGCTTTAAAGGCAATAACCAGCACCTTGTAGCGAACTCGGAATATAATTGGAAGCCAGTGCAGCTCCTTCAGCCCGGGCCGCACGTGTTCCCACCGAGGCAGTCCCAGTAGCAGCCTGGCCGCCGCATTCTGCACTAGCTGCAACTTCCGAGTTTGGCACAAGGGCAGCCCCATGTAGAGGGCATTACAGTAGTCTAGTCTCGAGGTGACCGTTGCATGGATCACTGTTGCTAGGTTGCTACGTTCTAGGAAGGGGGCCAACTGTCTCGCCCTCCTAAGATGGAAGAAGGCGGATTTCGCAGTGGCAGCTATCTGTGCCTCCATTGTCAGGGAGGACTCCAGTAGCACTCCCAGGCTTTTGACCCTGCGCACTGGTATCAGTGACGCACCGTCAAAGGCCGGTAGGGGGATCTCCCCTCCTAGCCCACAGCGATCCACGCAAAGGACCTCTGTCTTCACTGGGTTCAGCTTCAGCCCACTCAGCCTGATCCAGTCTGCCATGGCTTGCAGCGCCCGGTCCAAGTTTATAGGGGTGTCGGCGGTCCGGCCGCCCATCAATAGATAGAGCTGGGTGTCATCAGCGTACTGATGGCAACCCAGCCCATGTCTCCGGGCAATCAGGGCAAGGGGCCGCATAAAGATATTAAACAACATTGGGGAGAGAACTGCCCCCTGAGGCACCCCACAATTAAGTAGGTGTCTCCGGGACATCTCTTCTCCAACCGCCACCCTTTGTCCCCAACCTTCAAGGAAGGAGGAGAGCCACTGTAGGGCTAGCCCCCGAATTCCTGCATCGGCAAGATGGCGGGTCAGCAGCCGATTGTCGACCATATCGAACGCAGCTGATAGGTCTAGCAACAGCAATACCGCCGAGCCGCCTCGATCCAGATGTCACCAGAGGTCATCCATGAGGGCGACCAACACCGTCTCCACCCCATGGCCTGGATGGAAGCCGGACTGATATGGATCCAAGGTGGAAGTGTCATCCAGAAAACTCTGCAACTGCAACGCCACAGCCCTCTCAATAATTTTGCCCAAAAAGGGCAAATTTGAGACCGGCCGGTAATGAGCCAATACGGCCGGATCTGATGTAGCCTTTTTCAGGAGAGGGCGGACCACTGCCTCCTTCAGGGGCGTTGGGAAATGGCCCTCTGAAAGAGATCTATTTATGATGTCCTGTATAGGACATCCTAACTCCTCCCGGCAGGCCTTAATTAACCAGGAGGGGCATGGGTCCAGATCGCATGTAGTAGGGCATGCAGTTACCAGGATTCTGTCAACCTGGTAACTGCGCGCACGGAGCCTCGAGTTCGCTCACTGTATCTAATATGGCCGGGCAGTCATGGCGGAGTGATTGGACCTTGTCTGTAAAAAATTTCACAATTGCCCCACAGCCTATTTCCAATTCTTTAACATTTGGCTTGCCTTGTGGCAATGTAGTAAGATTCCGAATTATCTTAAACAATTGTGCCGGGCACGAGTTTGCAGACGCAATCTTGGTCGCAAAGTATGTTTTCTTTGCAGCCTTGACTGCCATCTCATGGGACCTCATAAACGTCCTATAAGATGTTCTAGTCACTTCATCACAGGTGCGTCGCCATGGCTTCTCTAGCCGTCTGAGGCCTTGTTTCAGCTGGCGCAGCTCCGGGGTGTACCACGGAGCCAGCCTACTCCGAGGCCGCAGAGGGAGTCGAGGTGCGATCTCGTCGATGGCCCTGGATAGTTGAGCGTTCCATATCTCAACCAGGCCATTGAGAAAATCGCCAGAGGGCCAGGGATCCCGCAGAGCTGATTGGAACCATTCCAGGTCCATCTGGCTCTGCGGGCGATCCATAATAGGCTCGTCGCCTAAACAGGTTTGGGGTGGCATATCTATACGAGCCCTAAGGGCGAGATGGTCCGACCATGGCACCACTTCAGTGGTTATATCATCCACCGTAACCCCGGCCGCAAAGACCAGGTCTAACATGTGACCGGCCTGGTGGGTGGGGGCTGCAACAAACTGAGAGAGTCCTAGTGTTGCCATGGATGACACCAGGACCATCGCCTGACTAGAGGCCAGGTCATCAGCATGGACATTGAAGTCACCCAGGATCACCAGCCTTGGGTGCTCCAATGCCCAGCCTGTCGCCGCCTCGAGTAGGGACGGTAAGGCGCCAGCTGGTGCGTTAGGCGTACGGTATACCAGCCAGATCGCCAATCCCTCTCCAGCCTCCAATGCCAAGCCAGCACATTCAATGCCTTCGATCTTTGGGGCCGGGAGCGCCCTGAGGGAGTAAGCCTCACGTACAAATAATGCCATTCCTCCCCCCCCCCGCCCGCTAGTCTGCAATTGGTGAAAGACCGAATAACCTGGTGGGGCTGTTTGCAAGAGGGCTAGTGTGTCTCCCTCTCGGACCCAAGTTTCGGTCACACATGGCAGGTCCATGTCCTGTTCGATTAGGAACTATCGAAGGACAGAAGTCTTATTATTAATGGACCTGGCATTGCATAACACCAATGATAGAGGCGGGTTATTCTTCCTGGCCCTACTCCCTGTCACCATTGGGATGGGACACAGATTGGAGGGAGAGCAAGCACTGACCTGTCTCAGTCTCCCTCCCTTATATCATCTGCTCCCACCGCCATACCTCTCCCTCCCCAGGAGCACTGGAATCCCTAAAACAGCCATATCCCACTGGTGGTTTCCGCTGTCCTGGCCAACACTGATGCATAGTAGTCACAACGCTCTTCAAATCACACCATCCTACTAGGTCCCAATATTCGAATTAACCCCCCCCCCAAAAAAAAAACCTACCCCCCCCAATTCCCTTATATTTGATTGGTCAAATACATAATTTAAGTCTGATGGCTAAAATTAATTATAGATCCCTCCCCATAAAGTAACCTCAATTTAATTAGCCAATAAAATTCATAAATTCAAGTCCAATACATACAATAAATCTAATAAATTAAACAAATGAGCCAATTCTCAAATCAATTTTTCAACTAGTAGTCCATAAGTGATGTAGAACGTTACTAAAGTGCAATATAAGATCTTCTTGGACGAGGTAGTACGATGTGGTATGAGGTAGTAAGTAGAGTGTAGTAAAGTGCCCAGTAATAAAGTGCTAAAGTGCGGGAAGGTGCAAAGCCAGCGTTAATGTTAATGTAGGGGGCGGTACCGAGCCAGCCGTAGCGCCGGGTAGCGATGCCGGGTGCAGGTCTAATGTCTTCTGCACGGCCTGGTGAGCCCGGGGGGGGGGTAGAGACCCCCCTCACGTTCCCCGCCGCACTGTGAAGCCCCGCTGCTCTCCCTGCGAGGAAGCCAGTCCACTTGGTGCCCGACAGCGTCGGGACCGTCGTTTGCAGCTCCCCTCAGTGGCAGCGGCACCCCCAGCCCTATCCGCCATCGCCCCCAGGCCTCCCCCGATGAAATACCCCTCTGCCTCACTCCAGCAGGCGTCTCCGGCCTCGCGTCCTGCAGGCGTCCCCGACCTCACATCGGCTCCGCTCGCCGCTTCGATGATCGTCACCGACTCAGCTGCCTTGCTCCACTCTCTCCATCTGGCGATACCGGCCCTGCTCGTCATTCGGCCGGTCGCCTCTCACTCCACCCTGCCACCTCCGTCGTCTCCGCGGTAGCGGCAGGCCGCACCCAACTCGTCTCGCACAGCGCTCGCTGGCCCTCCAATGGCTCGCCTCCTTCCCCAGGGCGAAGAACGGCGAGGCTGGGTTTCTAATCGGCCAGGCTGGATTTCTGACCGTCTCTGACCGTCTCCGCCGAACTGGGGTGATAGGCGGGCAGGTAAGGCTCCCCGGTTTAGATTTTCTCCAGGAGCTCTAGCACCTAAGCTCCTGCTATATAAGGAGCTGAGTGCTAGAGACTTTTTCCTCTGTGTATGATTGATAGTCTGGCGAAGCACTTTGAAGCTCTGTATTGTAAATATATTGCACTTCTGTAAATATCTGTAAATACACATAGTTCTGGAAGAACTGGTGTGGAGTCTCTCCTTGTCGGCGTGTCTGCTATTATCAGTCTCTTTGGCTCAGTTCTCGGCTATCTCTCGCTATCCGTCAGTAACTTCACATCCTGTTAGTCTCTGCAACTCCTTTTGTTTATTTACTTGCATATTTTTACATAAAAATTTTGATTTTTCTTTATTAACATAAAATCCCGCCAGCTCTTCATATTCTTATATTTTAGCTAACAACAAAGGTGTTACTTATGTAGGATTTTCATTTACGAGCATTATATCATCTGCAAATGCTCTATATTTGTAAATAAATCCTTTAACTCTCAACCCTTCTATTTCTTTATCATCTGGTATTTGCATCAATAAAATTTCAAGAGTCATTATAAACAACAAAGGTGAAAGCGAACAACCTTGTCTTGTACCTTTGCTGATTATCATTTCATCTGTAAGATCTGCATTTATACATATCCTTGCACGTTGTTCAGTATATATTGCCTTTATCATTCTTATAAAGTTTCCCCCAACTCTATTTTCTCCATTACTACAAACATAAAGTCCCAGTTCAAATTGTCAAAAGCTTTCTCTGCATCCGCAAAGAAAAATGCAACTTCCTTCTCTGGATGTCTTTCATAATATTCTACAATATTTACAACAGTTCTAATATTGTCTCTTATTTGCCTTTTAGGGAGAAATCCCGCTTGATCTTCCTTTATGAAATTTATCAAATATTGTTTAAGTTGTTCTGCCAAAATTCTTGTATATATCTTATAGTCATTATTTAGTAATGAAATTGGTCTATAGTTCTTTACATTCGTGACATCTCTATCTTCCTTAGGAATCAAAGAAATTACAGCTTCCTTCCATGTATTTGGTATTTTCCCTTTTATTGTTATCATATTCATCAATTTTTGAAGTTTCAGTACTAATACTTCTTTAAAAAAATTTAAAAATTTGCCGTATATCCATCTGGCCCAGGTGCTTTTCCAATTTTCATTGCATTAATCGCTGCTTCAATTTCTATTTTTTCAAATGGATCATTCAAAAAATTTTTCATATATTCAGTTAAGGGTGCTATTTTAATCTTTTGCAAATACGCTTCCATCCTTTCCTTCTTTACTTTAACACTTTTAAATAATTTAACATAGTACTTGAAAAATTCTCTCTTTATTCCTTCTTGATCTACCATCTCTCTTCCATCAACCACAATTTTATTAATAATTTTACTTCCTCTCTTTTTCTTCAGTTGCCAGACCAAATACTTTCCAGGTTTATTCGCTCCCTCAAAGGGCTTCTGTTGTAATTTTTTTCAAATTCCATTCCAATTCCTTATTTAACAAATGTCTCATTTGTGCTTGTAGTATTGTAATCTCCCTTATAATTTTCTTTTTCCCTGGCCTTTTCCTCAGTTCCCCTTCTTTTTTCTTTATTTAATTTTGAATGTCCAACATCTGTTTTCTTTTGCCCTTTTGTCATTATTGTTTAATGTAATCAATATTCCTCTTATTACAGCTTTATAAGCATCCCACACCATCTGAAATTCTATATCATCTTTATCATTTATTTGGAAGAAAGCTTTAGCTTCATTTTCTAGAGATGTCACTAATTCTTTATTTTGTAGTAAATCTTCATTTAATCTCCATCTTCTCACTTTTTTAGACAATTTTGTAATCCATAATATTGGGTTATGATCTGCACCTATCTTCGGTAAGATCTCTATTTTCTTAGTTATAAGGTCTAAGTCCTTTGTACCCCATAACATGTCAATTCTGGAAAAAGTATTATGTCTTTCTGAAAAAAATGTAGAATCTCATACTTCAGGATTAAATTTTCTCCATATGTCTTCCTAGTTTTCTTATTTAACCAGTTCAAAGAAGGATTTTGGCAATTTTCCTTCTTTATTGTTATTTTTTTCCCAGATCTGTCCAATGTATTCTGAATTGTTCCATTAAAGTCTCCCATAATCATGACCTGCTCGTATGTCACTTCATCAAGTTGTTTTATAATGTCTTTTAAAAAAACATCTTTTGCACCATTTGGTGCATACAGTCCCAATAATAAGTTTTTTTCGCATTTATTATTACTTCCACTGCCACAAATCTTCCATCTTTATCTTTAAATATTATTTTTGGGTCCAATTCTTGTTTAATATAAAAAATCACACCCATTTTCTTCTATTCAGCCAATGAAAAAAATTCCAGTCTCAATTGTTTATTCCATAAAAATTTATAATCCTTTTGTTTAATATGAACTTCTTGTAAGCAAATTATATTACAGTTTTGTTTTTTAATCCAATGAAATATTGCCTTTCTTTTTTGTGGTGAATTTAGTCCATTTACATTCCAAGATAATAATTTATAATCCCTCATGGTGCAAATACTTTATTCTCTTCATAAAATTTACGCAGCTCCTGTGTATTTGTAATTGTAATCCTTCTTCCTTGTAGCTCAAAGCTCAAACCTTCAGGTATTATCCATCTATACCTCATTCCATTGTCACGTAGTTTTTCTGTTAATTTCTTATATGTTCTCCTGTCATTTATCACTTGTCTTGGCAATTCTTTCATTATTCTTACTCTGCTTCCTTCCACTATCAATGTCTTTTCAAAATTTTCATTCAAGACTTTCCCCACCATTTCTTCTGTCATATATCTTATAACCACATCTCTTGGTAAATTATTTTTCTTGGCATATGATGAATTCACTCTATACATATAATCATACATATTTCTAGTCCCTTCAGGATCTTGCTCCAAGAAATCAGCAATTATTTTTATTACATGTTCTTTTAAGTCTGTCCCTTCTTCTTCAGGTACTCCTCTCAGACGTATTTGTGTCTCCATCAATTTACAGTCATGGATTGTTATTTTTTTTCTTGCATTTTTAATGTGGAATCCTGGAGTTTAACTTTCCATTCTACCTCCTGCACTTTTTTTGACACCACCACTGTTTCATTTCTAAGCTCTTCCATTTATTTTTTAAAGTCATCAATATATTTTTTAAGTTCTTTTTTGCAAGCATTTATCATCTTTTCCACCCCTTTCATCATCCTAGCTTCCATTGCTTCCAACTGATCTTGCATCTTCTCCAATGAGGCAGCCCTTGCATGGGTTACCTTTGACTCTGACATTTAGAAAACAGCGAAAATTTGATATCACCAAATTAAATTTCAACTATCAGGTTTGATAGATTAGAACTTTCCCTTTCAAATGAGCCTAATTTCACCATCCTCTGACCTTCCCAGGCTCAGATAGTAATTTTTTAAAAAATTTAGCCTCCCAGTAATGGCCGCCGATGTTTTTCTATGGTAATACAATCCTAGAGTAGGTCCACTTCTTCAATAGTTACTTCCTGCTTTGCTTGTCCCAAGTCACGTTCTCACTGGTAACAAAGTCTCACAATACTTGACGTATTTCCTGCATTGACTGTAGAAACTGCAGATCTCTGACGATGGTGCTTTTACTCCACGACCGCAGGTAGACAAAACAATAAATTCCTTTCCAATTTTTAACACTGTCCTTAATTTAACAAAATCCAAAATTCACCCCTTCTCCTCTTCTTCTTCCAAGCTTTCAAACTTTCTCTTTCTCACCTTCTAATATTATTTTGTTTGCTTTAAAATAGTCCTGGAATGGTAGATAACAATCAGTACCTTTTTCTAAGGTTATCCAGATCAACACTGGTCTCGTACAGCATCAGATGTTTAGCAGTCTCAAAGAAGATTAGGATCTTGTCAAGCTTATGTCAAATAAATGACTCAGTAAGCTTTTGCAGATGATGAATATGCAACTCTTCACCGGGGATCCCTCAAAGAAGCCCCCCACCCCCGGGACTCCCTTTTAGCCAAGGTAAATCACCTCAAAGTTTCCTGTGCATATCTTGGACTAATCTCTCACTGAGAAAAGTAGGCAGAAGGCAAAAATTTGCCCTTTACTACCCCAAACAGAAGCTCCAGTCTGCCCCCCTTAGAGAGGCAGGTCAGCTTAGCATTCTCCAAATCCCGGAAGTTCCTCGGCTTTCCTCTTTTCTTCATGGTCAGGGACAGAGGGTTCCATGGACCCAACTCATTAAAAATGTTGTTTGGTTCTTAGAAGAGCATGTTTCTGTGCAGGATTGCAATGAAAATCTGCACTGTTTCACTTTGAAAAAAGAAAAAAAATCTGCACTGAAGGTCTGTATAATCTGTAGAGGCAGAACATGGGGGAAAGGACATCTATATCAGCTGCAACTTGTCCCTGAGGATTATCTCTTCCCTTTCTCTTTCAGGAATTTTATAAAAACTGAGTGAAGCCACCACACATGCTGAAGGGCATGAGCCAAAGGGTTCTAGGTTCTTTGGCTTTTGACCCATGGCATGCAGCCTGTGCCATCAGATGAGTGAGCTAATGAGTCTGGTTCTAGCCCAAGTTCAGCACAAGGACTACCAAGTTGGTGAGATAGGTGGCCATCTAGAGCACCATCTAATGGCAAGGGAAGCTGCGGCAGGCCTTCCTTGGACTCCATTTCCCAGAGGGGTGGTGGCACCAGAGCCAGAGATGGCAGTTACTCATCATTGCAATCACACTATAAGGGGGATGGAGCATGCACATGGCAGTAGCTGATCCAAAGTCCACTGTTGGAGGAGCCTCCACAGCCTGTTTCCTGGCTGGCTCCCCCACCATTGGCCTTGGAACTGAAAGGTGGCATGGGAGCTCACCCTTTGCCCAAGGAATCCCAGTCAGAGCCACTGCCTAGGAACTTGTGACCTCACAAAGCCCATTTCTATGATGGGCAGGTCCACCCACCCTCAACTGCCTTCTTGCAAAATTACCTGCCTCTCCTCTTCCTAATAATAATAATAATAATAATAATAATAATAATAATAATAATAATAATAATAATAATAATAATAATAATAATAATAAAATTTTATTTATACCCTGCCCTCCCCGCCGAGGCAGGCTCAGGGCGGCTTACAGAGTGTGGCAAAAGCCATGTTAAACAATAAAACAATTATACATTTCTATACCATTTAAAATTTACCATTAAATTTACATAATATAAAAGTCTAAAATCAATCTAAAATAATCTCATCTTATTGCTATCTCGATTGTTGACGTTAGTGATGGCATGGTGTTCATTTCAGGTTCCATCTTGGAAGGCTAGCCGGAAGAGGGAGGTTTTGCACGCCCTACGGAATTGGCTAATTTTTCGTAGGGCCCACACCTCTTCCGGCAGCTGGTTCCACCATTGGGGTGCTTTTATAGAGAAGGCCTGTTCTCTGGTTATTTTTAGTTTGGCCTCCTTTGGCCCAGGTACTTCCAGAAGATTTTGTGAGCTGGATTGCAGTGCTCTCTGGGGAACATATGGAGAGAGGCGGTCCCTAAGGTAAACAGGTCCTCGGCCATATAGGGCTTTAAAGGTAATAACCAGCACCTTGTAACGAACTCGGTAAATAACTGGCAGCCAATGCAGCTCCTGCAGCCCAGCCCGCACATGTTTCCACCGAGGTAAGCCCAATAGCAGTCTGGCTGCTGCATTCTGCACTAGCTGCAGTTTCCGGGTTCGGCACAGGAGCAGCCCCATGTAGAGGGCATTACAGTAGTCTAGCCTCGAGGTGACCGTTGCATGGATCACTGTTGCTAGGTCATTGCGCTCAACTGCCTCGCCCGCCTAAGGTGGAAAAAGGCGGATTTGGCAGTGGCTGCTATCTGGGCCTCCATTGTCAAGGAAGACTCCAGTAGCACTCCCAAGCTCCTGACCCTGCGCACTGGTATCAGTGATGCACCGTCAAAAGCTGGAAGGGAGATCCCTCCCTCCGGACCACCACACCCTAGACAAAGGACCTCTGTCTTCGCTGGATTCAGTTTCAGCCCACTCGACCTGATCCAGTCTGCCACGGCTTGCAACGCCCAGTCCAGATTTATAGGAACATCGGCAGCCCAGCCATCCATCAATAGATAGAGCTGGGTGTCATCCGCGTACTGGTGACAACCCAGCCCATATCTCCGGGCAATCTGGGCAAGGGGGCGCATGTAGATGTTAAATAACATCGGGGAGAGAACTGCTCCCTGAGGCACCCCACAGTTGAGTGAGTGTCTCTGGGACAGCTCCCCCCCAATTGCCACCCTTTGTCCCCGACCCTCCAGAAAAGAGGAAAGCCATTGCAAGGCTAGCCCCTGAATCCCTGCGTCGGCGATGCGGCGGGCCAGCAGCCGGTGGTCGACCATATTGAACGCGGCCGAAAGGTCTAACAACAGCAATACTGCCACACCGCCTCGATCCAGGTGTCGCCGGAGATCATCCATGAGGGCGACCAGAACTGTCTCTGTCTCATGGCCTGGGAGGAAGCCGGACTGGAATGGATCCAAAGTGGAAGCGTCATCCAGGAAGCTCTGTAACTGCAACGCCACAGCCCTCTCTATAACCTTGCCCAGGAAGGGCAAGTTTGAGACTGGCTGGTAGTGAGCCAATTCGGCCGGGTCTGATGTAGCTTTTTTCAGGAGGGGGCGGACCACTGCCTCTTTCAGAGGGGTTGGAAAAGAACCCTGCAAAAGAGATCTATTTATGATGTCCCATATAGGACATCTCAGCTCCTCCTGGCAAGCTTTAATTAGCCAGGAGGGGCACAGGTCCAGATCGCAAGTTGTTGGGCGTGCAGTAGAGAGGATCCTGTCAACCTCCTCTAGGTCGAGCGGGTCGAAACGGTCCAGGATCAAACCAGAAGACAGGCACGGAGCCTCAAGTTCACATACTGTATCTAATATGGTGGGGCAGTCACGGCGAAGCGACTGGACTTTGTCTGCAAAGAATTTCGCGAATGCCTCACAGCCTATCTCTAATTCCTTAACATTTGGTTTGCCTTGTGGCAATGTAGTAAGGTTTCGAATTATCTTAAATAATTGTGCCAGGCGCGAATTTGCAGACGCAATCTTAGCCACAAAGTATGTTTTCTTTGTGGCTTTGACTGCCATCTCATAGGACCTCATAAACTCTCTATAAGATGCTCTAGCCGCTTTGTCATGAGTACGCCGCCATTGCCTCTCTAGCCATCTGAGGCCTTGTTTCAGCTGGCGTAGTTCTGGGGTATACCACGGCACCAGCCTAGTCCGGGGTCGCAGAGGGCGTTGGGGTGAGATCTCGTCAATGGCTCTGGAAAGCCGGCTATGCCAGGTCTCAACCAGGTCATTGAGGGAATCGCCAGAGGGCCAGGGATCCCGCAGGGCCATTTGGAACCATTCTGGGTCCATTTGGCTTCGCAGGTGAGCCATAATGCACTCGTCGCCTAGACAGGTTTGGCGTGGAGTGTCCACATGAGCCCTAAGGGCAAGGTGGTCCGACCATGGCACCGCTTTTGTAATTATATCGTCCACCATGACCCCAGCTGCAAAGATCAGGTCTAACGTGTGCCCGGCCTGATGCGTGGGAGATGTAACAAATTGAGAGAGCCCTAGTGTCACCATGGATGACACTAGGTCCGTCGCCGAACTGGAGGCCGGGTCATCCGCATGGACGTTGAAGTCACCCAGGATCACCAGCCTTGGGTGCTCCAACGCCCAGCCTGCCACAGCCTTGAGCAGGGACGGTAAGGCGCCGGCTGGTGCGCTAGGCAAACGGTACACCAGCCAGATTGCCAAACCCCCTCCAACTTCCCACGCCAGACCGGCACATTCAATACCTTCGATCTTTGGGGCCGGGAGCGCCCTAAAGGAGTAAGCCTCTCGTATGAACAACGCCACTCCTCCCCCCTGCCCGCTAGTCCGTGATTGGTGAAAGACTGAGTAACCCGGGGGAGCTGTTTGTGAGAGGGCCACCGTATCTCCCTCTCGAACCCAGGTCTCAGTCACGCAAGCCAGGTCCACGTCCTGCTCGAGTAGAAACTCTCAGAGGACAGAGGTCTTATTGTTAATGGATCTGGCATTGCATAACACCAATGACGGAGGCAGGTCATCCAAACTGGCCCCACTACCTGTCACCGTTGGGATGGGATACAGACAGGAAGGTGGTCGAGCAATCTTAGCCGCAATCTTCCTGACTTGCTTGCCCATTCCCTGCCTCTCTTGCATGGCTTTCTCTTCTTCTGTGCAAGAATGAGCCATGGGTGGATTTCCTTCTCCCATCCTCCTCCATTGCACCACCTGCAGCTCCCAGAGCAGCTATTGGCAGTTCTTGCTTTATTTATTGGTCAAGGTATCTATCTCTCAGGGATGATCAAAGAGGTGGGAACTGGAAAAGAGAATTCCTGGGTGTGCATGCAAAACAGTCCAATGAGTTGAAAATGCAAGGCATGGGCCCAGATCCCCAAATTTGCAAGGTGAGGTCGGCATGCTGAGAGTGGAAGGATGCAGTCTATTGGGGAAAATGTGGAGTTGGAGATTGGATGACTCAAGAGTAGTGATACAGGCAATAGACACCCCTGTTTCTTTTCTTTGGGACAAAAAAAGGTCCTATTCTCTCACTTACAGGTTATCTGTGGCAAATTTACTCAGGAGTAAGCCCCACATAGCCCAGTGAATTTTACTGCAAAGCAGAATCGCAGCCTAAGGTAGTGAATGTAATTGGGGTGAAAGTATTGAGTGGAATGTGATCATGCAAAATGGGAAGTGGCCCTTGTTAAGTACGTGGCATTTTATAGTTGTTGTTTTTTTTAATTTCCCATAAGAAATCATAAGTCCATAGGGTTATCAAGTCCCCCATGGCCTCTGGCAGGGGTTGGGGTGTGATGGTAGGGTTGCCAGTTCCAAGTTGGGAAAGGCCTGGATATTTGGGAGAGGAGCTTGGGGAGGACAGGAACTTCAGTAGGGTACAATGCCATAGAGACTACTCTCCAAAGCATCCATTTTCTGTAGGGAATCCAATCTCTTTTCTCTGGAGATGAGTTGTAATTCCAGGGGATCTCTGGGTCCCAACTGGAGGCTGGCATCCCTAAATAATGCAACCACGTAGATGCCAATGTCTGCATAGAATTCTGCAGTATTCTGCAATCCTTTCAGGAGCCTTGAATGACAGGATAGGACTCACCAGTTACAGTTTTCCCTCCTTTTTGTCTGTTTCCTATTGTCTCTTTTTAGGGGACCCAGAGGCAAAGAATGGCAAAATTCCTTTTTAACTGGAGGCATAAAAAGAGGGAAATCCTGCAGTAAAGCAGGAGGTAACAAAGCACCATTTACTAAAACTTTTCCTTCAACATTGCGGGATGGTTGAAAAATAAAGCCACTCACTCTTCCTTACCTTTTCTTTAAAAATAATGCAAGGAATGTATTTCTCCAGATAGCACTTGTTTTTTTTGGCCACTGTGTGACACAGCGTGTTGGACTGGATGGGCCATTGACCTGATCCAACATGGCTTCTCTTATGTTCTTATGTTCTCAGTGTATTCCTTACCATTCAAGCTAACTTTGACCTAAGCTAGTTGGGGAGCTCCTAAGGAGCTCATCAGGGCTGTTGTCTGTGTGGGCTCCAGGAAACCACTTAATGTGGGCTGGTTACCTAACCACTGACATTTTAGTATTTATGCCTAGGGTTGCCAGCCTCCAGGTGGTGGCTGGAGATCTCCCACTATTACAGCTGATCTCCAGGTGACACAGATCAGTTCACCTGGAGAAAAAGCTGCTATGAAAGGTGGACTCTATGGCATTATATCCCACTGAAGCCACTTTCCTCATCTTCCCCCAGGTCCTCACTGGGCCAGGCAGGTCATTGACCTCCCCATCTGGTTGAGGGGCTTTGCCTGGACTGCCAAAGGGCTGTTGGCCTGGGACTGGTGGGGAGAGGAGGGCAGGTACGCTGAGGAGCACTTGGATGCCATGTTGGGGGGGGGGGGTGCAAATAGGTAGCTTCACCTAGTGTGCCTAAAAGCCTGGCACTTGTCCTGCCCAAATTTGTTGTTTAGTTTGCACTTTATTGGATTATTTAGCTTTCTGTTGTAAGTTGCTTTGGCTTTCTTCAGAAGGAAAAGTAGGGCACAAATAAAATTAAGAAATAAATCTCATGTGCATAGTCCTAACATGACCTAACTACCCTTGAATCCAGGTTTTATTTCAACTCTAAGAAAGTGAATGAGGATATTAAAAGAAGGACAGATTCTTATGCTATGGTTTATCTCCCATCTGAGTTGTGAATGCCATCCAAGTGAATCCTAAAAAGTGTTCTCTGTTTTTCTTTGAAAGCATAACAACTAAGAATCTGCATGAATTAAATGCTGAAAACTAAGATTTTGAGAAGGGAGCTTTAAAGTGAGCTTGAAATGACAAGGCATTCAATAAATCATTGGAGTTGGCATTCCACCAAACCCAACAGAAGAACTGGACACATTTTCTACAGCTATAACCATCACCCAATTACCATACTGCTGGTCCACCTGATTCCTGGATATTCACACAGTAGGAGTCTTGTAATGTGGGCCAATTTATGCTTTCCTGAGGACCTTTCATTTTCATGCTTTTTCCATGTTCCCCCCAACAAAGATCTTTCCAAGCAAAGTAACTCAGGAAATAGTGCTTCCAACCAATAAAACTAAACCACTGTGGAATAGGAAGAGAAATACCTTTTTCAAATTGACTAGCCTCTTGTCCACAGTACCCTGTTCATTTGTCTGGTTCTCAAAATCAGAGATCTCAGCAAAGTGATCTATGCATCCCAACCCACCCATCATATTGCTAGGAAATCTAATATCTGACCTTTGTATTCTCTCCTTTGACCTAGTCATTTTATCCAGTGCACAAGATTTCAATAGCCCCAATGAAGTGATAAGGACTGGTCATAAGTGAATATCTCTATGAATATTACAAGTTGTGGCCATGGAGACTAGAGCTGAAGTGCTGCTGGATGTTAGCATTCAAAATGAGCCTCTTCTACAAGAGAATGAGATTTTGAGAGACTGGTGGAAAATCTGACAAGTACATTTTGCTGCTGCTAGAAGAATTTATTTCTGCAGAAGCCTATAACTCCTGAGTTAATATAGTGAACTTTGATGGTACTAGAGGGAAATATGGGCTTCACAGGAAAGTTAGAGCAAAGTTAGATGCTTTTCCAGAACATAGATTTATGGACATGATTGAATCTGATAAGATCAAAGCCTGAGGTAATGCTCCTACAAAATTCTAAATTGAGCAGTACAATAGTTGTTACTGATACAGGTATGGGCCAGTTCACATAAGCAGCAACATTGTGTATATCTCTTGCCCCAAAGAACAGCAAAGTTTAGGGATAAGCAGATTTCTCTTGCTGCTGTGTTCCTTTACTGTTCCATACATTTTCTCGGCGTTGTGTTTTATGCTTTCTGAACTACAACTTAGCTAGAAGGATTTTTCAGGCTAATTATCAAACTGGAGCAGAAGCAAGTGGCCACAACTTCCAGCTTCTTCAGTTCATGTACATCTTTAGTTCTCCTCTATGTTATAAGCATGACACATGCATTGATAAAGCATGGCAAGAAACGCAATGTTGATGTGAATGCATCAAGGTTTTCATTGGGTAGTCTTTTATTGATGCTCATATGTGGTCCAGGGCATTAGTCAAACACTACCCAAAAAGAATCCTGAGATGACCACTCATACAATCATGTCAAGAATGCTGTTTTCTTTTCTTTTTTTGCAAATGGCTTATGTGCACATTGGAAACACAGAGAGGAAAGATATGAAGGCCATTACTAAAGGATCTGAAAGTTGTCGCAACTTGCACATGCATTGCACCTTGCACAAAATTTAGAAATTAAAATTAAAAATTTAGAAATTAAAAATATCAGTTCCATTTTAGAAACAAGACTTGATAATATAGAGCTCCAAAATCCAAAGAAAAATTTAGATGAGGATTTCAAAAGCATAGTACTAACCTTACTTAGCATTTTTCCCATCCTACTAACCTTCCCTAAGGTTCAGTGCAAGTCCCCATATGCTACTCCATGCTTCCAGGACATCACTAAAAACAAGTTCACAAAACAACAACAACAACAATGAAGGAAAAACAAGATATAGGTAATACCTCTTTAGAACCGCAGAACCAATATTTTTTTCTGTTTATTTATTTAAAAAAAAATCTCACCATTCTTGCATTCAGAGCAGTATGTAAAATTTAAAAATGCAAACAATATATAACCATTTAGAAAACCATATATAACCAATTAAAAATGTGCAAAAGCAGTGCACTCCTAAGTAGAGTTACACTTGGCTTAGGATAGGGTAACTTTGCTGAGGATTGCACTATAAAACTACAAACTATTCAGACCTTCACCCACCAAATACATTAAGGGGCTACTCAAAAAAGTTAGATTTTCAGCTCCTAAGAATCACATTTACCATTGCCTTCTTCACCTGTTCAGGCAGACAGTTTCACAATGTGGGAGCTGTTACTGAAAATATTTTCTCACCAACTTTGATTCAACACAATGGGTGAAGGAACTGAAGTAACAACATGACCCATCAACAGTTGGATGGGCCATATTGGGAGAAGTAATCCTGTTGTTGTTAAACTGATTTTTATTTGTGTAGCTCTTCAGGAGGTAGCTGCTAAAGTCTGAACTCTCCCTCCAGAATCACTCCCATGCTAGATGGATGTATCCTACATAATTATTTATCATCAGAAATGGCAGATGGTAAAATAAAACCTTCCTTCATCTTCCCCAAAAGCTAAAATGTTAGCAAAAAGTGGGGAGCTGATCGCATTGTTTTAGTGGTAGCAGTAAATGGAAATTATCAGTTCAAAGGAGACTCCAGTGAGAAACCGTTCAGTTGGAATGTCTATGCAGATACAGTTCTATCAGACTTGTGGTTGTTAGCTCTCTTCAGTGAGTAATTATGCTTCCTTCTGGATTTGCATACACTATTCAGATTTATCCTGCTTTGCTAATTCATCAGCATCTGGGAGTAGTCTGTATGTAATCTTTGGAGATTGTTTGGATCTCATTTGACTAGAGTTACATTTGGTAGGCAAACCAAGGTCTATCTGTCTCATAAAAGCTTATGTCACAATATACTTGCTTGTCTTTATGGTGCTGCAAGACGCTTTGCTATCAGTGTACACAATATTTTATAAAATGTCATAATAAAAAAAAAGCCATTGTCCCAAACAGCTTACTAAAAGTGGCAGTGGAGACAAGAGGAAGGGAAGGGAGAGGAAAAGAAGAAGACCATAGATTTATACCCCACCCTCAGAGTGGCGTACAATCTCCTTTATCTTCTCCCCCACAATAGACACCTTGGGCGTTTTCGCACTCACCTTCAGCCAGCGCGACCCCCCTCTTCACCGCGCAGGATCTGTGCGGATTTCGCACTAAACGCCCAGGGCTTTTGCGGCGCAAACGGAAACCGCCAAAAAGCAGTTTCTGTTTGTGCTGCTTTTGCGCCGGGAGTTTCCGGCTCTTCCGGCTGCTCCGCGGCGTTTAGTGCGAAATCCGCGCAGATCCTGCACAGTGAAGAGGGGGTCGCGCCGGCTGAAGATGAGTGCGAAAACGCCCTTTGTGAGGTAGGTGGAGCTGAGAGAGCTCTCACAGAAGCTGCCCTTTCAAGGACAATTCCTGCAAGAGCTATGGCTGACTTAAGGCCATTCCAGTAGCTGCAAGTGGAGGAGTAGGGAATCAAACCTGGTTCTCCCAGATAAGAGTCCCCACACTTAACCACTGTACCAAACTGGGTAGCAAGAGATTAAAAATGAGCACATGCAGTTATGCATGCTTTGTCTCAGTTATGTGAAGCCATTGGCCACATGGAGAAGATTTGTTTTGATAAGGAAGAAAAATAGCATCAGGTACAAGTTCAGAGAGAAAGTACAACACAAAATGGGCAGCAGGGGAGGATGAAAGAAACATCTGGACTGCTGAAAATGGTAGTGATTAGCATGAGCAAATATGTAGATATAGATTTCTCCAAACACAATTCTCCTCCTCTCCCAAACAGTGAGTTGTATGGTTATGCCAATAAAGGTTAGTGGTGTGGTGTGTGATGTAATGTGAGTTGTATGAACTAGCTTTTAAGCACCTTGGAGAAGTATTGAATATGGTCATATGGGCTGGTTGCTGCAGTGGTTTCTTGGATTTTAAAAGGCCACTTAAGTTTGGGACATGTTGCATCAATCAGACAGTGCCAGTTAAGCTGGCATCATAGCACTGCAGGCCTGTGGTTGGTCATTCACATTACTAACAAACCACATCCATGGACCTGAGGGTGGGCTGTTGTTTTTCTAAATCATACTGTGTGGTGCATGGAAGCAGACAAGCACACATATACTCCTGGCCATGTTCTATGGAGGCACTGAATCACATATCAGAGTGGGATTGGGGGGAAAGGACACGCCAGAAACAGAGTGGAACAATCACACCATTCATGCATTTCCATGGTACACCTGGCTTATCAGACACCCAGAACCCCGCCCCCCACCCCAGAAGCACTTCACCAAGGTAGCCACCAGAATTGCCAGTGGCTATTTAATCTCTGAGCGGGAGTTGTTTTAGCATAAAGTGGAGTAAGGACAAGTGGGGCATGGGAGCCAGATGTGCCCATTTGATTCAGAGGGGAGGGATGGCTATGTCAGGCCGAGCTGCTCATGTGATCACACCCACTGACTTGGATCCAGAGTCAATTCAAAATTTCTGCTGATTTCCACTTCCAGCTTCATGTCATTCCTCTGAGTCCCTTATTCCCCAGGAGCAGCATTTCATGGAGATAGTTGGGCTGCAGCAGAAGGAGGGAGGCAACAAAGTTTAATTTTGTCATTGGGAAATTTAGTCTGGATCCAACCCTTTATGTCAAAATAATCTTATCCCATTGCATCGAAATCCCAAATATTTACTGGGAATCCTTTTGAAATACATAGGGCAAACTTCCCAGGTAAATAGTTGTATTGACAGGTATTTGTGTCTACATCTTGCAAATGTTGAAGGATTTCATTATGCTGACTACTAAGACAGCAACAACCAAAAAAAGTACCTTTCAATGGCTTGCTGCTGTATCATCTGAAAATAAACAACCATAGAAAAATGTGTATGCTGTCAGCTAGTTTAGAAAATTGAACAACCAGTAGCAATGGCAGAGAGCTAATAGCAATGCCAAATGTGCAGGATCAACATTTCCCACCAGTTCCAGATAATTATACAAACAATGAAGAAGCCATTGCAATAACTAGGCATCAAACAGTAAGGTGCCATGCAGAGTGGATTTTAAAAAAGGAATCTACCACACATTAAATTACTACACCAAACTGCTTATGTACTGCTGTGCAAAAGAAAGGTATGGACCATGTGAAAGCTTGCAATACTAAAATGCTCCTGACTTATTCTGATACACACACGCACACACACATGAAAAAATGTCCAGTGTAGTAGTCTTTTCTAAAGATGTGCCAGGTTAGGAGTGGTTATGTTTGCAGGACCAGAAGTGCAAAACTCCAGAGAAAATCAAGTTCTATAGCTTAGTGGGTTCAGGGCAGGAATGGGCCAGAGCAATAGCAGCTGAAGACACGAAGCCCAATGAGATGAAGGTGAGCCACCAAACAAAATTCAAGGTCTGAAGCCAAAATAATAATAATAGTTTATTTCTATTCCGCCCCTTCCCCCTTTTGGGGGGCTCAGAGCTGAGTACAACAGTTTAAATTAAGATCACAATAAAATCATAATAAAATCAACTTCAGCAATCAGTAAAGTGCAATAGGTTAGTTCAGCATGATGATATGAAGCAAGATAGTATAGCACCACAATACAGTGGTGCAGTGGGTCATAAGGGCATAGGGGGAGGACAACCAATCTAATAGGTGGATAGATGCTTACCATATATTTACACCAAATTAATGTGATTGCCTAATCTATGTACAAAGAAAAGACTTATCAAAATATTACATAACAGTGTGCAAACTTTCAAGTTCTTTTCATCAGGTTTGATGTTCAAAAATGGAGAAGAGAATAAAAAGACATTCAGGACACTTTTTCTTTCTTCTCCATCTTTTTCCTTCTCCCTAGTATCTAACCTGAGGATGAATTCTGGAGAACTCAAAAGTTTACACACTATTTTGTGACATTTTTGTTTCATTTGTTTCATAAAAGGAACTACATAACTTTTATTTTTCCTGAACAAAGTTCAAGTCCAGTGGCACATTTAAGACCAACAAAGATTTATTCAAGGTATAAGTTTTTGTGTGCAAGCACACTTTCTCAGATACAGTGAAACAGAATTTCCTCAGCCATTACATATAGGGGGTGGGAAGGTTGTCAGGAAGGGCCAGTGAGAGTTAAAATGCATATGAACTGGGTGAACTATCACCGCCTTTCCCCCCAATCCCACTCTGATGTGCGTTTCAGTGTCTCCATAGAACATAGCCAGGAGTGCATGCCTGCTTGTCTGCTTCTGTGCACCACACAGTGGGACTTAGAAAAACAACAACCCAGCCACAGGTCCATGGATGTGATGTCTTAGTAATCTGAATGATTCTGTGTGTGTCAGAATCAGTCAGGAGCATTTTAGTATTGCAAGCTTTCACATGGTCCACACCTTTCTTTTGCACAGCAGTATGTAACAATTGAGGAAATTCCGTTTCACTGTATCTGAGGAAGTGTGCTTATACATGAAAGCTTATACCTTGAATAAAACTTAGTTGGTCTTAAAGGCTCCACTAGACTCAAACTTTGTTCTGCTGCTTCAGACCAACATGGCTACCCATCTGAATTTTAT
Source organism: Heteronotia binoei (assembly GCF_032191835.1). NCBI lineage: Eukaryota > Metazoa > Chordata > Lepidosauria > Squamata > Gekkonidae > Heteronotia > Heteronotia binoei. The sequence continues at coordinate 144,183,210 of NC_083224.1, forward strand.
TTTATTCTTCCTGTAGATCAACACAACTGGTGATCTTTAATACATGTAAGCAGTCTTGTGCTATGGCAAAAGTGCCATAATTGAGAAAATGTTTTGTAAGTAAAATACAATTGTGATTTCCTTGCCCTTGCAGCCCCAACCTTGTTAGATAACTTCAGTCAAATCAGCAGATGTATCTATTAAAGTTTACAGTTTCATCTCACTGATAAACCAGATTGTGACATCATTTGCCAAATATTCAATCCTGTGAACAGACCAAACAAAGGAGTCCTTTCAGAGTCACAAAGTACTTCAGTTTTCACCTTCTGCCACCTTTGAGTGCACAGACCTTTTCTATAACACTGTCTTCTGAAATGGAACTTTTGTATCAAGCCTATATCCCAGAAAATATGCACAAAAGCTATATAGACCATAGAGGTTTCATGATAAGCAGAAAAGGTATTTAAAATTAGCTTTATACATTCATCCTTGAAACTGGTTGAAAGCAAATCTACTTCTCAGAGAATCCTGTTTGCTAACGTGTTTTATTCTTTACTAGGAGAGTATTGAATGTATTGTCAAATTCCCATGTCTCAAGTTGAAAATGAAATAGAAAACCAAGGTAACATTATAAAAGATTGCTTGACTAATGAGGGGACAAATTTTCTCTTGGCCTTTTTACCTTCAAACTTTTATCTTAAATTTACACTTCACATTTGGGTCTCTTTGTTAGAAGCTTAGCCAGGTGAGGATGTGAAACCAAGACCTGTTGAAATCTGGGAGGTCTGGATACCAGTTTTAAAGAAGAAAGCAACTTCAGTTGCCAGTATAATACTCTGGAAGTTCAAAACTGAGGGAGATTCTGTCAGACTGAAATCAATAGCAAAATTAGATACTGAAGCCTTGGGCTAGGCAAATATTTTGAGGAGTGAGTCAGTTGGTCAGTAAGTCAGGGGAAGACTGAAGCCAGACTGGCAGAGAAAAAGAAAATCATACATCGCTAGCATCAAGGGCGTATTGGCCATTAAGACCACCATGAAAAGCCTCAAGCCAGAGGTGGCCCTTGCCCCATTCAGAATGACCCTTGTAGACTCCCTGGGTTTCAGCACCTCAAGTTCAGAGGTGGTCGGAGGTGCTCGGCTCCAATGACGCCCCCTGAATCAGGCGAGGGAGGGGTGCTACAGCCGTAGCATCCCGAAGGGGGCCTTGTGGGGGGGGGGGGTCTGTTAGCAAGGAACTTTACAGGACTCAGAGAAACAACGGCGGTTGTTCCCTGTTCTTCTTGTCTACTCCAGTGCTCCTGTCACCAAGAATGCCATGATAGCAGTAAAAGGTGATAGTCCGACTGCTTTTCTCTTACAATGGTGCATCATTCTTCTACCTTAATCACTGGAATTCTACCATGAAAGTAAGTCACCTTTCTAACAATACCGGTTAATGGATCTTTTAACAAAACAACAATTGGAACTGTTCTAAAAGAAAGGTGAAGAGGAGGGAAATTTCCCACCCACCCCCCTTTTTCTCTGCAACGAAGGCTTCAGAAAGCAAAGAACAAATTGGAAAACTTTCAACAATTTAAACTGGACTAAGCAAAGATATTTGAACTGATTTGATTTATAAATAAATAAGCGTCAAGGAGATCACCTTCTGGTTACAGCACGGTCTGAACAAAAACAGGAAATTCTTACAAGAGAAATGTAAGTGATGCTTAATTAGGACTGAAATGGTTACAATTGAAATGCAGGAGGAAAATTTGAAGCTGAAGGAAACAAGTTAACTGGGTCTTTGAACTATTCTCTAACTTTGACTAATAGACTGAGTTTTTTCTGTGGGAGAAATGGCAGTTCAAACTAAAGCGTGTGATATTATGATTAACACTAGGAGTAAGGCCCATTGTGGGGAATAAAAATACAGGATTTTTATTGGATGGATGTGGCTTGAAGGAAGCTTTGGGCTCTAGAAGGAGGCTCTGGGCAAGTGCCTGCCACCCTTGCTGTCTTCCCAGCCACCCAAGTGAAGGCATTAACTTCCCCTCACCTCAAGGGAATCTTATCTCTGCTATCTAGAGAGCAGTTGTAAATCTGAGTGATCTCCAGTGGTTCCCTAAGAGGAAATGGCATTGTACCTGTCTGAGGTTCCACCCCTCCAATATCAATGAATTCCCTAACCTGGAGTTGGCAACCAATCTCCTTCCCTTTATCTGCCCCTCTGACTTCAGCTTTCCCTGTGCCCACCCTGCAGCCTCTATATAGGAAAATTAGTCTTTCTTCACAGAGGGGGGGGGGGGACCAAAGCAGTTTACATCATTCTCTCCCCCCATGTGATCTGAACAACAACCCCGTGAGGCAGGTTAGGCTGGAAGTCTATGACTGGTCGGAAATCAGTCAGTCAGCTTCCACAGCAAGGACCTGGGTACAGCAGACCCCACTCTGAAGCCCTAACTCCTATGCCTGCCGTAAAATCCACCACAGAATCTCCAGGGATTTCTCACCAACCTGTAACAGGCAGCCATAGTCAGCACTGGGCCCAGTGAGTTCTGCCTCAGAGGCCTGTAGTGAGACCTTGCAGTCCAATAGTCTATCTCTGACAAACTGTTTAATAGGGAGGAATCATCAGTCATTACATCAGCTTACAGCATTCCCCTCTCCTCTCCCCCTTTTTTAACTGAACAACAACCCTGTGAGGCAGGTTAACTTGGTTTGAAATCACCCAGTCAAGCTTCTGGGTGGAGAGCCAGTTTGGTGTAGTGGTTAAGTGTGCGGACTCTTATCTGGGAGAACCGGGTTTGATTCCCCACTCCTCCACTTGCACCTGCTGAGATGGCCTTGGGTCAGCCATAGCTCTGGCAGAGGTTGTCCTTGAAAGGGCAGCTGCTGTGAGAGCCCTCTCCAGCCCCACCCACCTCACAGGGTGTCTGTTGTGGGGGAGGAAGGTAAAGGAGATTGTGAGCCGCTCTGAGACTCTTCGGAGTGGAGGGCGGGATAGAAATCCAATATCATCATCTTCTTCTTCTTCTACAGTCAAGCTTCAACAGTGATTCCCCAGGAGGAAAGGCCTCCCTTAGAGGCCTGTAGTGATACCTTTCAGACCAACTGTCTCTCTCTGACAAACTGTTTAATAGGGAGGAGTCCTCAGCCATTACATCAGTTTACATCATTTTCCTCTCCTCTCCCTCCCCCCCCCTTTGATCTGAACGACAACAGCCCTGTGAGACAGTTTATGCTGGTTTGAAATCACCCAGTCAGCTTCTACAGCCCTCACCTGGAGATTGACAACAGTGGTTCTCCAGGAAGAAAGGCCGCTCCCTCAAAGTCCATTCTGTCATATGAGCCCACTGTTGCCTAATTGGAATAGAAAGAGTGAAAAGTATTGGCAGGTGGAAAGGGTCCCTCCCTGCTGTGAATGAACATTCTTTTTGCCTAAGTTGAAGAGAGGGAACCCAACTGTTTTCTCATGAACACAGGCCCGTAGCCACAGGCCTGGGGGAGGGGGAGCTGGGGGGGGCAGGCACCACAAATCTTTCTCCTGTTTTATACCCTCACACCTCCTTGCCTGCTCTCAGATGGACTGTCCTGGACTTCCTATAACAGGCCCTGAGGAGAAGCAGTCCTGCTCAGTAAGCTCCCTGTCAGGAGAGAACTGTCTCCGTCAAAGGTCAGTGGCCTTCTGCTCGGGTTCTTGCCTGATGGGGCTGGCGGTGGGTGGGGGAGAGCAGACTCAGCCAATGGCATGGCAGAGACAGTGTGAGCCAATCCTGCTCAAGCCACATCAATCCAATAAAAGTCCTGAGAACTGCCACCACGCTTGGGCTTTTATTATTTACCTGATAACCTCCTTAAAGCAGGAACTTGGTCATTTATCAGAATTGATGTAGCAACAGACAAGAGACCTTTATTTTGAAATACAGCAAAAAAGAAAATCTACATGAGCAGAGTAATAAAGAGTCCCCAGTGATTTCTGTCAAGCTGAGAAAGAGAGCTAAAGATTTGGTGGGAAAGGTCTGGAAGAAAATCAAAATGGAGACAGTTATAAAGTTGAAATGGAAATCAACATTGACTATAGCTCACATAGGAGGAAGTGATGAAGTGGTGATCATACCACTTTCAGCGAAACAAATGGAGATATCAAGAGAAAAGGCAAATTTCAGGAAGATGATCAAATTTTGGAAAGTGTTCAAAAAAAGAGATTTTAAACTGTTGTGTTTTTTTTGTTCCATGGTTTTTTTACATCTAGCTATTTAATATTGAATCATTAAAAGGGACTAATAAATGTTTTCATAATGGCAAATGAGGCTTTAAGAATTGGGATGCCTTCTTTCAGTTTGTTATAATTATCTATGGAAGTTAAATAGAACAATGTAATTAAGAGTGGGCTAAGGAGATTGTATGGGTTTTTATTTACCTAAAAATAAACAAGTATGGGAGATAAGGTAACTATTACATATTAACTTGTGTTTTTCAGAGCACTATGAAAATAGGATTTACAGTCTCCAAAATTTTTAAAGAATTCTAAATGTTTAAAGTAGATAAAAAGTCAATTTGGGTAAATTTGTAATAAGACAGGCTACACAAATATTTCATAATCTTAAGCCTGCTCCTGACATTTCTGACAAGAGAAACTATCTATAACAAAATAGATAAACTACTGTGTTTTCTGTTTTTGCTTTCTCTCTCTGCTAAAAATAAGTAAATTAACATTAAGGATAAAGGAACAATATGTACCTTTTATGCTTATGTTAATTGCTAATATTGTTAAACTAATTAGCTTTTATTGTTAATGATGTTAAATTTAACCAGTCAGCTCTATTTCAGGGTTGGTTCATCTGCTTTTCTCATTTGTATGTACTGAAGATGAAACGTTTAGATTTATATTATAAGCTACAGAATAGTTAAAAGTATATAACAAAACAAGAAGACTCTAGAATTAAAGGGTTATAATGGGTAAAATGTTAAGGCTTTCAGGTAGGAAGAATTTGGTATTTTGTCTTGAGGTAGAAATGTAACAGGTATATATACTGCTTCTCTTTGTATTTTTGTTTTTGTTTTTCTATCTTGTATACCCCTCTCTTTTTGCTTCTGTAACCCTGCATTTCCTACCCTTTTCATATTCAAATTTAATAAAAAAAATTAAAAGGCAGAATGACCCTTGTAATCTCTGGAGTGAGTGAGCCAGCTGCACAGGTTTTGTGTAGGGAAGGTGGGCTGGAATGACTGCCCTGGCCTGGGACAAGCACAGCCATGGTGAAGAGCAAGCCAGTTGCACCCCTCCCCCCCCACCGCGGAATGGCTGAATAGGTGTCACACTGAGACAGCTGCCTTTTGATCCTTTCCTTTGTGTGTGGTGGGGGGAGGTTGGGGACAGAACTGTTTCCAGGCTATTTTGACTTTTCAGTCCTCCCTTGCCTAGCACACCTGAATATATTTTATGAAAGTGTGAAGCCCCTGGAAACTCACAGTGATTCTTTTTTAGCTCATTGTAGACCTACTGGATGAACGGTGCTAAAAAGAATACAAGACCCACAATAGCACAAACACAATGTGGAGAAGAGGCCACAAAGGTAACTACAATTGGGGGTGATATATGGCCAAGATAGGGATGAAGAAGGGATGAAGAACTTCAGCGGACCAGCACATGAACTCAAAGACCCTAAAGAATCTGCAGTTCTCACCTTAAACAAGCTTGCAGCTGTCTCCTCCCACCAGCAGCTAAATGCCACAGGAATCAGGGAGTGATTTGCAGGGTTCCCAGTCTGAAACCTTACAACACTTGACAGTTTCAAAGTTCTGACTGATGCATAAAGGGGTGATAGGAAGTGTATAAATGAATAACTAATATGTCACAAATGAGTAGGGCTGCCAGCTCTGGATTGAGAAATACCTGGAGATTTTGGGGGTAGACCTGGAAAAGATGGGGTTCAAATGCCATAGAGCCCATCCTCCAAAGCAGCCATTTTCTCCAGGGGCACTGATCTTGATCGTCTGGAGATAAATTTTAATAGTAGGAGCCCTTCAGGTGCCCCTGGAGTTTGGCAACAATACAAAATGAGTGTTATGAATAGTAGAGCATGCATGGCCATAAAGCTTAGATCTGATTGTGGGATGGAGAAGCAAGTACCTGTAAAGACTGTAGCACCATATTAAGTTATATTGTGGTTTTAAATTATTTAACTTAAATGTTGTTTTATATGTAATTGTATTTTAATTGTTATTGCCTTGAATTTTATTGTTGTATCATGGTATGAAGTACTATGTCTTGCGAGCCTCCCTGAGCCTGCTTCGGTGGGGAGGGTGGGGTATAAATAAAAATTTATTATTATTATTTATTAAAGCCAATATTCTGGTATGCCAACAGGATATTCCCTAGCACAGCAGCACCATGAAGCAGGTTCAGTACTACAGCAACACTATGCTTTAAATAAAGTAGTCATCATTTGTATATTTCAGATGCTTCAACAGATGCAAGTGATTACAGCATGTTTCACTTAATAGAACTAATGATTATGAACGTTGAACTAGAGGTTACTTCATCCAAAGTTTGGTCCAGGAGTGCTACCTAGAACAGGGAAGGATTCTGATAAGAAAACACAATGTTTACCGTGAGTAGAGAACCAGGAAGCAAGAATAAAGTTGTAAGGGGCAGCCACAGGATATCAGTAGAATCAGAGTCAGTGTCAGCAATGAGGCTCCTGTGAGCACCTTGCTCTGATGAAGGTCATCAATTAAATATGGCTGCAGAAAAGTTAACTACTTCCTCTTCGTACTGAAGGCCTGCAAATAGTAGCTAAAGTGGCATTCCAGCCAGGGTCAGCAGCAGACTTCCACCTGCCTTAGGCTCTGTCCCTGCCCCCACCCTGGGCAGATCTGGAAAGGCAATGGCAGGGCAAGGCAGCAAGGAAGGCAGGCTCAGAGGAGTGTGCCAACACCCCGCTTAGCTGTTTTTGCCTTCAAGGCAAGAACGGCTGGGTGGGGTGCACTCTCCAAGCCCACTTTTCCTTGTAAAGAAACACAGACTTGGAGAAGCATGCTGACACCCCCTCCCCAGCAGCTTTCCCCTTCTTGTCTGTGCAGATTCTGGAAGCCAAGAGCAGTGGATGGGGGGCATCCTAAGTGGCAGCCCACCTGGCCTACTCCCATGTGCCGGCCCTGATTTCAGCTGTGAGCCATGTGCTTTGACAACACTGACTGGTGTATTTGACATATCCAGTGTCACCTGGTACAGTGTGTGAGAGGTCCTGGAGAGAGGTTTGTCAGAAGTAAGGATGGGCACCAAGCAACTCATGAACTAAAGTTTGTTATGAATGTTGGCTGGTTCTTGCTTCACAAAATCAAGTTTGTGGCATGGCACCTAGCACAAAATTTCCACAAACGTTCAAGTTGTTTGTAGAGGTCCATGCTGGTTTGTGAGTGGATACTTTCCCAAAAAGAATGTATCTGATCAATAATTTTGTTTTTCAAAACTTTAAAGCAACAACTTGAAGGGTGTGTAGAAGAGAATCCAAGAGTGTTCCTCTGTGACTCTGATGTCTCCAGTTTACAGAGTCCATTTTATACACTCCTGAACCTATGGCTGACAAAATGACCATTTTAACAGTCACAGGTTTAGGAGATTCAGGAGTATAGAGAACCAAGCCTGTGCAAGCTAGAGATAACAAACTCACAGGGAATCTCCATCTGTCTCTCCTCTGTCTGCCCTCCAAGATTTGTGAGGATTGGATTTACAGGGCCAGACTCATGCCCCCCCCCAAGAAGGTGCCCCCAGGAAAGGGCGTCATTTTCCCTGAAAGTATTTTCCTGGGGGAACCTTCTTTGGGGGGTTCTAACTTGGTCCCCATAAATCCAATCCTCACCAACCTTGGAAGGCAGGTAGAGAAGAGTTAGATAGGGATCCCCTATGAGTTTGGTGGATCTAGCATGGTTCATTTAGTCCCTAAAAACTCATGACAGTCAGTGGTTCGTGAATGGGCACATAATGAACCATGAACAATTGAACTGCATTTTCTCAGTTCATTCCCACGCCTAGTCAGCAGGGACACAATCAAGGAATGCTAGCCTAATAATGTGAGATCCTTTAATGAAAAGTGTCAGGCACTAAATCTGGGAGCATCTGCCTGTAAAGTATATGTTCTAACACTGAGCTGTGGGATCTCTTGCCTTCAAAGATATGAGTTCTGTTAAGTACTCGCACTCAAAAAATGCTCAGAGAATGAATCCTCAGTAATCCCACATCCTTCAACTGCTGAATGCTCCTCAACAATGAAGAGCTTCCACATTCTGCAACTTGCTCAGGAGACTGGGCCAGTACTAATGGATTGTTGTAGTCTTCAAATATTTATGTATCAATATAACTTGATAGTGTAATACCTAATTGTTGAGAAATAGGTACAGAGAACTTATTTAGGAAAGATGGAATAAATGCTTTAGGTCTCACTCAACTGTCCATGTACTGAAGTGTCCATATTCGTATTGATTCTACCTTCATAGATGAAGAAGGGGAGTATAGAAATACACCTATGTTACTTGGAGGTTGTCAAATCTAAAGATGCCCCCTCCCTCTGTGACCACTGCATTGGAGAATGAGGCTTATCTGATCTCTTACATAGGAGACATATGCTTATAAAAGCATGATAACATTAAAATTGTCTCAAAATAAAAGGACAACAAATGCAAGTTTCCCCCCTTTAATTTTCAACTTTCTTGGCCATGACAGGGGAACTGGGCTAGGGAGTAAGCATTTACTAAGTTCTGGGGCAATGTTACTTCACACTGTTGTCCCCTATTTTTCCTTCAATAGTCATAGGATATAACTTAGAAAGGCTGTGGAGGCAGTGGGCACCTTTCTCATCAGTGATGCTCAGCCTTAAAAGAAGCTTCTGCTTAATTCAAATATGAATGAAAAATTGGCTATTGTGGTCCTGCTTCCTACCCTCTTCCCATCTTGGTCCACTCCTGGACTCTCCCTTAGCTCCACTTGACAGCCCCAGTGAGGCTTCCTTTGGGCTTATTTTAGGCAACAGAAGAAAAGTCCACCAGAACTGAATATTTTCCATCAGGAAAAGAGGTACTAGTCAGGGGAGAGAAAGTTGCCATTTACCACCTGCTTTTACCATTTGCTTTGCTTCTCCTCTTCAGTCTTTGGAAGATTAAAGGAAAATTGCTTCCTGGAAGAAAAGACTGGTGACTGGATAGAAACTGTTGCCATCAGGGCAGAGAACTTTAGCCACTTGCTCCATTTCCCTTCTCTCCAATGTGGATTAGTTTGTTGCTCACTGACATATTTGTTACATTCAATGAATTATTTATTGTTTTCTTATATTGTAAAGTGCTTTTTTGTAAAGTGCTTTCATAGTGAAGAAAAAGTGGGATAAAATATCCAATTAAACAAATGAATAAATACAGGAGTTTACAGCAGGCCCTGTACTAAGAGCCCTGTAAGCTCTTGGACGATTTGATACATCAGGGGTGTGTGGCCTAATATGCAAAGAAGTTCTGCTACAAAAAAAGTAGGCTTCCCAACCCTCCCGCCTTGGAGGGGGACCCCTGAATTTTCAGCCTCCTCCCCCGCTCTTAAAATATCTGGGGGCGGGGGGGGGGGAGAACATACCTGTAGGCACCATGTTGTTTTACAGCTTGGGATCCGTTTTTAAGGCTGCACAGGAAATAGGAACGGCCCTTTAAGGCTGCACAGGAAACAGGAACGGCCCCTCCCTTTCTTTTCCTGTGCAGCCTTGCTTTCGTTTTCCAAGTACGGTAAGTATTTGTGTGTGTGTGTGAGAGAGAGAGAGAGGGAGGGGGCAGGGAGGGGGGATTCCCTGGTATGGAGGCCCTCCCCCCTTTAGAAAGCATGGGGGGAGGGAAATGTCTACTAGGCACTCTATTATTCCCTATGGAGAACAATTCCCATAGAGAATAATAGGGAATTGATCCATGGGTATTGGGGGCTCGGGGGGGCTATTTTTTGAGGTAGAGGCACCAGATTTTTAGTATAGCAGCTAGTGCCTCTCCCCAAAATATCCCCCAAGTTTCAAAAATATTGGACCAGAGGGTCCAATTCTATGAGCCCCAAAAGATGGTGCCCCTATCCTTAATTATTTCCTATGGAAGAAAGGCATTTAAAAAGGCGTGCTGTCCCTTTAAATGTGATGGCCAGAACTCCCTTGGAGTTCAAATATGCTTGTCACATCCTTGTTCCTGGCTCCACCCCCAATGTCTCCTGGCTCCACCCCCAAAGTCTCCTGGCTCCACCCCCAAAGTCCCCAGATTTTTCTTTAATTGGATTTGGCAACCCTAAAAAAAAAACCCTGAATAAATGACCTTCTTTGGCTGTTGTGAAGGGATCTGAAAATAAAAATGCCCCACCCCATGAAGCTCCTATCAGGCCTGCCTCGTCTTTCTGCAGTTCCTTTGAGCTGTAAAATAATGTGATAAAGTGTGCTGTAAGTGTGGCAGAACCAAGAATGAAGTATATCAGCTTAATCTCCTGGTTTCTGCTATAGGGCATAGCAGAAAAAGTGAAGGAGCAGAGCTGTTAATATTCTAATAATTTGCTTCAGAAATGTTTAAGATACAATAAAAAAGTTAATAGTACTAGAAGCTATCACTGTAGATGTAGAGTTCAGCTACCAGTGGAATATGTTTTTAGAATGATTAAATAAAAGTGCAAGGAAATACTAATTATATGTATATATTTTCCAGAGGCAGATTTGCCCATGAAAATGTGGAAATTTAAGTAGAAAACTGAATTATTGCACCTTAAGCCAACAATCTCTAGCCCACAACATTGAAAGCCATTCTATATAATGCCCGCATCAGCTGTAACTCCTTGAATTATAGATCTGGGGTGAAATCTTATATATATGTGGAGCCAAAGTATGCTAGTGGCAAAGGAAAATTCTGTTTATTGAGATATACACTGGCAACCTAAGGAAGTCGTATTGCGGTGGAAATGAGTCTAAATTACCTGTAGAGAAGCCTGACATATTTCCAAGTAATAAAAATGTTACACCCTTGCACTCTAAATAAAATCTTAGTTGCTGTTGACAGTTGGTATGAAATCCCAGTCAGAAATACCAAGCTGTGAAAATAAGGCCTAAATTCTGTTATTGTTGTTATTATTATTGTTGATACATCTGGCATCCAATCCTGAAAGACAATGTCCGTGTCACCCAAATGGCCCCCAGGCATTCACTATATCTACATCGAGGTTAAACATCTATGTGAAGATGTGACAGCACACCTTATAAAAGATATTATTGAGTAATATAGACTTTCTGTAATAACCAAAGAGTAAAGAATATAGCTTTTTAAAGGTCTCCCCATGGCTGATCTCATGACTCAAAGATGAGACACTGTGCTGCAAGCTAAGTAATAAAATCTGGTGGAGACTCTGGGCTAGCTTGTGACAAATCATATCAAAGTATTATTAAAGAAGGAACTTGAGACCCAAGACTATTATTGATTCTTGACAGAATTTCTTATAAATAAGTGTTGCAATCTGATCCTGGGCTAGCCAAGGTCCTGGTAGAATTCCACCTATTTACAGGGGAGGTTGCAAAACAGTGCCATTATATTACTGAAAGATGAAAGGAGCAAATTCAGCAAGAAAGATGGGGAGCAATGCTTGAAGAAGGCCATAGACACTTGCTGCCATATTGGCCTCAAAGAAGGTGACAGAGAATCAGTAAAATTACAGCACTTACTGGTCCAGCTCTCATCTGTATAGTAGTATGCTACCTTTCAAGTTTCACAGAACTCTTCATCAGTTAGAATAGCAAGTGAGCCATGGTACATTTTTAAAATAAAATGTTAGTTACAATTATTTATTTGACAAATGTATATATCCAAATTGCCTGGTTAACATGATGGAGATGTTTCCCAAATATAAAATGCAATTAAAACTTTAAAACAATAATTAGAATCACAATATAGCCCCCGCGAACGAGTCTCAAAGTAGCTTAAAACAGCAATGTAAACAACAAAGTGCCTAGGGAGAGAGGGGCAGGCAAGCTAAAGAGAGATTCTACCAGGACTTATAACATATGTGAATCCGGACAGAGTAATACAAATGAGGCAGAGATGGGATCAGTGGCCCTGCTCAGGCAGGCCCACAGCCACTGAGAGACTTGGTGTAGCAATCAAGCCAGGCTTGACCTTTGTTACGCAAAGTGGATCCAGAGAAGGGGGAATTAGCTTTTAAAGGGATTCCAGAAAGGAATAATGTAGGTCTATGTATACTTGGGTGGTCTATGTATACTGGGGTGGATCTCGGTATGGGTACGCTACAATAAAGTTACAAAGAAAGAAAATGAGGGAGTGTGTGATTTTAAACAAAATATGTACAAAATTACATAGAACAAAAAAATAAAGAACCTACATTGGCCACCTAAGAACTAATTCCCTAAGTAACCACACAAGCATGCACACATGCATGCACCCACCCACACCTACACACCAGCAAGGTAGGGAAATAAAAGGTAGGAGGGAAGAAACTAGGACATTTTAGGGAAGGAACATGTGATCTGAAATCCTGGGCTTGAGATCTGGAGAGGTCCAGGGGCAAACACAGCTGAGATTCAAGGAGTAGAGTGAGGAGTCAGCTAAGCAGAGAAAAGGCCTACCCAGGGAAGTACAGGCCCTCAGCAGGAAATAGGGTTGCCAATTCCCAGGTGGGTATTTATTTACAACAGAGGGAGGTCACTGGTAAATGAATAAACATACAACTAGATATGGTTATAACGACCAACAATTACTAAGACTATATAGCAATACAATAATGTGATATTGGTGAGAATACACCAATACATAGAGACATAGACAAAACTCTCAAAGAGTGCATTCATGGAAGATAGTACACCAAAGTACAGGAAGTCGACTTGTACCTCCTGTTTTGACAAATCTTCAAGTAATGGAAAGCTCTGCTCCATTGACTCAAGGCCATTTCTGAGCTGGTGTCTGATGTTAGTTGAGACTATACATCCTGTGATGAAACATTGTGAGATTACTTTTTGATTTGAAGGAAAATGGAGTAGAGCTTTCCATTGCTTAAAGATTTGTCGAAACAGGAGCTGGAAGTCGACTCCCTGTACTTCAGTGCTCTGCTGTTTTCCATGAGAGTTTTGTCTATGCCTCTGTGTATTTATGTATTCTCACCATTATCACATTATTGTATTGCTATATAGTCTTAGTAATTGTTGGTCACTATAACCATTTCTGGTTGTGTATTTATTCAACCCCTGAAGGGGGCAGGAGATCCCTTGGTTTGGAGGCCCTCCCCCTGCTTCAGGGTCACCAGAAAGCATGGAGGGGGGACATCTGCTGGGCATTTCATTATTTCCTATGGAGACCAATTCCCATAGGGTATAGTGGAGAATTGATCCTCAGGTATCTGGGGCTCTGGAGGAACTGTGTTTTGAAATAGAGGCACCAAATTTTCTGCATAGCATCCAGTGCCTCTCCCCAAACTACCCTCCAAGTTTCAAAAGGATTGGCCCAGCAAGTCCAATTCTATGAGTCATAAAAAAGGTGCCCCTAACCTTTATTATTTCCAATGGTGAGAAGGCATTTAAAAGGTGTGCAGTCCCTTTAAATGTGATGGCCAGAAATCCCTTTGGAGTTCAATTATGCTTGTCACAACTTTGCTCCTGGATCCACCCCCAAAGTCTCCTGGCTCCACCCCCAAAGTTCCCAGATATTTCTTGAATTGGACTTGGCAACCCTAGCAGGAAGTCAGAGTTCTGACCACCAGAAATCTGGACCAGGAATCTGAGGAGCAATTTGTTATGATATGGGGGTTTTCTTTTATGGACCAAAGATCTCCAGGGAGGCCATCCTGGCTTTGGATTGTGTCAAGGTTGAATCTCACTGGCTTGTTTAAAGTTAACTGCTGTCAAACTTTGGTGGGGGTCAGTGGGGAAAATACTTCCATTAAGCTATTGTGAGCCAAATCTGCATGAGCACAAAGAGCTTGGCTGGGTCAACATGATTATCATATTTTAATTATATTTTAATGAGTCAAAATGCCTCCTGAAACAGGATAGATAGAACATAAATTAATGAGTGCCCTTCTTGATAGAGTAAAAAAAGGGAAAAGAGGAACCAGGTATTGGTTAATGTAATTGGTATTTCTTTGGACTGGGCACACATGTCTGGGGTTTGCCAGGATATTCCAGTATTATTATTATTATTACTGAAAAGTCTATTGTTATTGAGAATGAAGTGAAGTCTGAATATTATTGAGAACCCTGAGCTGGGGGAGATTGCCCTTAATCAGTTTGTGATGCCAGCACACCCTTTCTCTTCTGTTTCTGGGATTTTGTAGTATCATGGCTATACTCAGGTGCCTTGTGAGATTCCTTAAGTTTCAGATCCCTTTGTCACTTAGGCTATGTCCAAAATAAGATGAGGACCCCACCAACCAAGGGGGGCTTGGCTGGAAGAAGGAGCAGGGTCCCTACACCTTGGGGAAGGGGTCTTGAACACTGATCAGGAGGCCAAAACATGCTCACAAAGAGTTGCCAGTTTTTAAACTAATCTCTGTAACTAGTGATGTTATTTATCTTCATGCCATGAGAAACTTCAACTGCCCATTCTGCTCTGTTACAGTGATAGAACATCTTTTCTCTCTGTCCACTGGCAACATTTCATTTATTCAATTTATACCCCACCCAACCTCAAAGAGGGCTCAGGGCAGCTTACACCATAAAACCAACAGGATAAAACAGTAAAACAATAAATACGATCAGCACTCAGGGCTTTTTTTGTAGCAGGAACTCCTTTGCATATTAGGCCACACAGCCCTGAGGTAATCAATCCTCTAAGAGTCTACAGGGTTCCTAGTACAGGGCCTACTGTAAGCTCCAGGAGGATTGGCTACATTAGGCAGCTGGCCTAATATGCAAAGGAGTTTCTGCTACAAAAAAAGCCCTGTCAACAATTAACAATTATGTTAGAAAAACATACATATAAGTGACCCCAAAAACTCCAGTGTCCAAAAATATCATAAGACAGCAAGGCACTGAGAAGGGGCTATAGACAGAGGAGGCTGAAGCAACTTGGATGTTTGATGCCTTAGCTCAGTCAGCTTGGAGTTTTCTAAAACAGTGGGTAAGGGGGCTATTATGAAAGACAGAGGGGCTGAGGGCAATGCCCCCATATCCTGTGCACCATATACCACATACTTTTCCTGGATATGTAGATTGGTTCTCATTTGAAGGCCTAAACAGTAATTTGGTGACATTGGGCTGAGATGAAAGATCACTTTCTTTCATCTAAGGAAGAGAGGAGTAAGAGAAGATTTTAAAAGCACTTTCTAATATGTCTTATTAACCTTATATTGCTGTTTGAAATTGGAGAAAGCATTCCTCCCCCTGAGCTTATACACTGCTGTAAACGTGTTAGTGGAATGAATCTGTGACCCTTTTGAACACTAAGGACACACCTCCATTAGTGTCCATATTCCTACACTGAAGAGGCTGATACAGTCAACTGAAATGACAGGGTGATAAATATAAAACCACTATCATCAATAACACTGGAATGTAAAAGCACTTAGTTTCAGCCTAAGTAACTCACAGAAAGTTTGGTTTCAAGAACCAATGCATCATCCATCACTAGTCTACCTTCTGTTGACAAAGTAATTGTAAGATATCTAGAATGGAGGTTCAATATGAACTGACATTTTTGAAAGGAGGAATTGTGTGCTGCACTTACTCATTAAATGTATTTTCTTCCACTAAAGATGTTTCCTTTTTTAGTTTAGAATAACTTTAGTTAAAGTTCCCTTGACACACTGACTTTGCTTTGAATAGCACCTTATATTCATTAACATAAAACCTGAAAGAAAATAATTTTAATGCAGCTTTTTTAACACTTCAAAAGCCTTTAACAAATTGATCGAGCACAATTATGTATTCCAAAGGGAATTATAAAGAGATCACAGAAGGTTGAAAAGTTCTGGTTAAAGGAGGGGAAAAAACGCTTTAAGTAAAAACAGACATGCTATACTGGAACTTTAATGCTTACCAAATTGTAAAAGTAATAAAATTATTCCAGAATGTCAAAGTTTTTAGTATTAGTACAATCTGGCTGATGATGTAGCAAGGCCATCAGAAATCAGATAGTGTTAACATTGCTGTTTTGGTGTACAAAGAAAGGCACAAACCTGCCAATATTTAGCACAAAAGTGTTGCCAATTTCAGTAAGAAAAATATTTCTCCCAATTATATTTCTTATATTTCTCCCAATTATTTTAACTGGACCTAGAACTACTTAACTTGAGTTGGAGTGTGCCCTAAATGTATTTATTTATTGTCACAGTGAAACAAAGCAATTCTCACTGCTTTCATAGCTAAATCAACTTTTTGTATGATAAATCAATTGCACTGTATTCAGTATGGATATGCTTTCATTGGCTTGGATCCTATGCAAAATTTCTATGACAGAGTAGATTTCTATTACTTGCATAAGACTTCTTCACCTCCTCCTCCTTCTCCTCCTCCTCCCTCTATGGTCCAAAACGCCTCCCAAAATGCTGCTTTGGTGGACAGGTGATCTTCCCCAAGAATAGCATGAGGGGAGTTAAGAGATCTGCTGCATCCTCTCCATCCATCAGTGGGAAATTCTACTGGATCAAAGCCATTATCAGGAAATGTGATCATATTTGTCTTAAAAGCAGCACAGTGTTGCATTCTTATAGTGTCCAGATAGTTCAGTATATTAAAGAGGCTAACACAGTAAACAGATGTCAATGAACTTTCAAGGAGAAAAGTTGAACCATGGGTTTTTGTACAATGTTATTCTCATATCTTAAATGCACAGTCTGCATTTTACTTCCTAATAAAGTTCTAAACTTCCCAACTTTTTAACTATCAAATTGTTTGCTTTATTTCTTTATCTGTATGTCTGGCCTATAACAAATTGGACTCACTGGTATCCCCTTCCTCTCTCCATTGACAGATTATTCACTCTGAGCACTAATGTCTTACAGTGTTTATTTCATTCAGTTTCATTCAATTGTGTGACTGAGCCTGACCACCCCCTCTGCTCCTATTCCACTTGACTTCTCTTCTGTTGCGTTTTTTGTTTTCTGGATAGAGGTCTGTTTCCATAGACACCATTTTTAATAAAGTACCAGTCTTAAGAATACTCCTGCTCCCCCGCCCCCATAATGACAAACATTTTGCTAATTATAAAAGATAATATAAAAAGGTTGTGTAGGAAGGAAGAGAAACACAACTCCAGCAACAGACTGGGGGGGGGGGGGAGCAAAGGAAAGAAAATTAAGCCCAGCATAAAAAATTATCTCACTACCATGTCCACATTACACTCACTAATCTTTTAGAGGAAGCTTGCCCAGTTGGAGGTAATGAAAGCTTTTGGGAACAAACTCTATAGGCATTTGCACTACCGAAAACTACAACGTAGACAAAGTGGTGAGCAATTGTCTTGCCATATTTTCAGAACATAAGGCAAGGTCTATTGTCAATGCCTAATTCACATATTACTGAACAGGCTCATTTCAGACCCAAAATGAAACCATGTGTCATTTTAATGATGGTTAGTTTGTAAAACCATGATTCTGCTCACAGATGACAATTCACATTCTGGTTTGTTTCAACACATATTGTTTCTATTGCCTTCACTATTTTCCCTGCCAGGATCTGGCTGGTGCCTCAGCCTACATTACAACGAAGCTGATACAAAGCAACATATAAGAATTGAGCCATCTTATCTATATTTGTTTATCATGCAAAACCTTAGTTCAGACTAATAAACCAAGTTGAAACCATGGTTTCAGATTCCAGTTTGAGGTACCCTCATAAACCATAATTAGTGATGCAGCTCATATTTCGATAGTCACACTAATTATAGTTAGTTAAGCAAGACCATTATTTCACATGATGTTTGAACCACTTCACACTATAGGCTGAAAGCATGCACCTATGTGAAACGTGAAAGGTACTTTTAGTACACAGTAGATAAAATGGAAGAAAGTTCTCAATGTCTTTTTAAATTTTATTTTATTTCCATCAAGTTTCAGCTGATATAGCAACTGCATGGGGTTTTCAAGGCAAGACACATTCAGAGGTGGTTGGCCATTTCCTACCTCGGTGTTGCAATCCTGATATTCCTTGGAGGCCACCCATCCAAGTATTAGCCAACCTTGCTTTATTCTTATTTTTATTCATAGTGGAATAATTTACTATGGCTATGAAAATAAAGAATTTGTTATAAAAATCCCACTGAATTCTGTCCAATCAGGTGGGGGTCAGACTGCCCAAGGCACTAAACAAGCTGGATGTCAGGTACGTATTTCTGTGGAACACAGCCCCAAAATCCATAATATTATTTTTATTTAGCTTATCAGTAGAATTTATATTTTATTCTATACCATAGGCATAGAAAACCTTTCAGCATTTTTGGTCTATTATAGACAGATACATTGTACAGGTCACATCACTTGAAGACGTGAACCTATCAAGACAACCCACACAGGTTGTAGAGTTGGCAAATGACTTTGTCAAATGTTTATTCATGGGTGTCATTTGCTGAAGAATGCTGCTGTAGCTCTTTTTAAGACTAGAATCTGTAACTTAATGCAAGCATCCGGCTCTTGAGAAATGGAGACATACAAAGGAAAGCTCAATAAATATCAAAAG
Organism: Heteronotia binoei; assembly: GCF_032191835.1. Lineage (NCBI taxonomy): Eukaryota > Metazoa > Chordata > Lepidosauria > Squamata > Gekkonidae > Heteronotia > Heteronotia binoei. Next base: position 144,201,841 of record NC_083224.1, read on the forward strand.
AAGACATTTCGACATAAAACTCCTCACAGAAGCATAATATACAGTTTCAATAGCTCTTTGTTTCTACAGTTTGTATTTTTCTTGGAAGTTGTACCAAACTTTCCAATAGAAAATGGAATTATATTGTCATTTTTAAAAGGAAATATCTCAGTGGGTGGTCTGTGTGCTTAATATGGCCTTACAGCCATAAGCAAATTATCTGTAGTACTTTCTGTTTTTTTTTTCTCTTAGAGAACATAACCAACCAAGCACTCTTCCAAGCCGCATGAGAATCAACCATTCACACACACACATAGGAACCCAGCCACCTAGTTCTTCATCCATAGTGAGTATAGACAGATATGGTAGCATAGGATTCAGTCAAAACACCCTGTGTGAGTAATTAGTATCACCAGTATGATTTGCTTATAAAGCGCTCGTAGATATCTGACTGGCCTCTGGAATCATATTGTTCAACTGGATAGGCTTTGATCTGAGCTTGTCCAAACAAGGCTTTTTAAAAAGGCATATAATTGTATTAAATGGGATGTAAAAGGATTCCTCGTATTCAGGTGGGCTCTTCTAAGGGATAAAATTGTGGCTATCAAAGGTTTGACTCACAAGTGATGTTTGACTTATAGGCAACTTTGGCAGAAAAAAAATATGCCTCAATATTAATGCCTCTTATCTGTGGTTTGGGGATTAAGGAGTTTAGCACCCTTCTTGGCTGATGATCAACTTTTCTTTACAATTCAAAATGACTGACCAATGTTTAGTGGGTTTTGCAGTCAGGTTCTGTGTATTTATTCTATAAATAATTTGACCTTGGTTTCCCAGGGTCACAGTAGGCTGCTGGAGAAAGAAGAACTTAATTGCTGTGGACAATTCCAGCACTAGGTAAATGCCCTGGTTCCCCTTGACCGGGACTTTTTTTGAGCAGGAACACACAGGAACACAGTTCCGGCTGTCTTAGTGTCAGGGGGTGTGGCCTAATATGCTAATGAATTCCTGCTGGGCTTTTCCTACAAAAAGCCCTATGTGAAACAATGGTGAAATCAAGGGGTGTGACCTAATATGCAAATGAGTTCCTGCTGGGCTTTTTCTACCAAAAAAGCCTTGCCCCTGACAAAGCCTGCATGGCAAAATATGTAGGGACTTTGTACAATAATAAATCAGTCAACTATCACCTGACATATTTACCTTTTGTTCTGTTGGCACATTGCTGGGTAAAGCCCATTTTTCTTCATCCTTGGAGAAAGAGGTTACATCTTCCTCCATGTGCTGGAATAGGCTTCAAACCTTGAATGCACACAGTATTCTGCTATCCTTGCATTGTTATAGAGTTTTTTCATCAAGCATCCCATGTAGGATTACAGAGGTAACAGACACTTTTCCTCTTCTTTCCTAGCCTACAAAGTTATCCCAAGACACACTTTCCACCAGGAGTGGAATTCTAGCAGGAGCTCCTTTGCATATTAGGGCACACACCCCTGATGTAGCCAATTCTCCAAAAGCTCTTTGTCAGCTCTTTATAAGCTCTTGGAGAATTGGCTACATCAGGGGTGTGTGCCCTAATATGCAAAGGAGCTCCTGCTAGAATTCCACCCCTGATCTCCAACTTTATTTTATTTTGGGTTTTTGTGTACTGTCAGCACAGCAGAGTATATGGCTTACTATGTGCAAACTCTGCTCCTGACCCAGAGATGAGCCTCTTGCTGGATATCTGTCTGGATGTCAAGGGACAATTAAGAACAAAGCAAAACATTAGGAACTGGTGCTTTTTTCAAAACCTGCTTATTGTTTGGTGAGCCTGAGTTGAAAATAACACAAACAGTAACACACACACACACACAGGCCAAGACTGATTTTAAATAGCCATATAACCATTGGTCTTCATTTACACCTTCTTCCAGGACAATCTGATACTTGCCCAGTTTAATGTATAGTTTTTTCTTCCTCAGTCTTCAAATGAACCTATATAGAAAATGACACACCCTCTCACTTTAAAGAGTTGTTTCTCTTTCTGAATCATGCATGGAATGTGCCTTTTTGACTCCATTCTGTGTAAATAATGTATAAAATAATCAAAGTACCATCATGGCTTTGACAGCAGAAGCTTTTTGATGAATAAGACCTTATGTGGGATTATTATATGACATTTCCAAACTAAATTATATTTATGAGTCATATACAATTGCATTACATTCTCCGATTGGAGGGGATTTGTGCATTTAGAAAGTGCTTTAAGAAAGGAAATATTTCTGTCTGCAATTTGGAGGGTTCTAGCCAAGAAAAGTAGTTGCACTCACAAAATTGCAGGCATAATCAATCTGCACATGCAGAGGATTTATTTTCAGGGGGCTTAGAGTGTATGCCAATTATTATTGCATCTAAATTGGTTGAGTCCACTGAAATTGCATCCACGTTGCACCCAAAGGTTTCATATGAATAAACTGCTTACATAAGGATATGTTTCCTTCCCTGGATCTCATTACAATTTGTAAGATCAGCCAGAAGAGTTCACTTGGGTTTAGGTGAAAGGCACCAGATGTCTTGAATTGGGATCTTTAGCAATGGGACCCCAAACACAATACTGTCATAGCAGTTTTCTGAGGGAGAGGACTACTAGCTTCTCCTTTACTTTTCTGCAGAGGTACAGGTGACAGAAGATGATATGACAAGTACCAATGCCATTGGAATCAGGTGACACAAGCATCCAATAGGATTCTTCCTGGTTCTATAATGCCAATGATTCTTGACTGGGTCATTAACTAACGATCTCTCTGCTCATTAGACTGATCTACTGTTTGACAACTCTGTTTGCTTGGCTCCCAATTAGATCACCAGTCTTGATACTAATTTGTCATCAGTGTGCCATTTTCATATAAAACCTTCTAAAGGGTTTCCTCACTGTTGAATTACTTCCAACTGGAAAAGTCAGATTGTATTTTCAGCTCCTTCAAGAGACGAATGTATTTCCCCTGGTATAGTCCTTGTTCTAGAATTTTGCTCTGTGCTGCAATTCACTTTTAAAATTCCAGTTTAACAGGGAGATTTCTGAACGTCATCACAGTTTTGAATAGTTGCCACAGATTTTAGTTTCTTTGTACCTTCTCTTCTCTTTGCATTACCACTATAACCTAATCAAAGTACTGCACAAAAATCACATGTACTTGCATTAAAAATTTTGTTGTTTAGTGATGTACACATATAGGCAGATGTAACATGGTAGGAAGATTGCTCTTTTCTGCATTAGTAACATAGAAGGAGTGGAAGAAGAAAAAAAAATGTGGCAAATGTGCATAAAATTCAATATATGCAAAGAGACCACTGAAATTGCAGAATATGCAAAATTCAGTATATGCAAACAAATGGTTTGGATTAAGAACATAAGAACATAAGAGAAGCCATGTTGGATCAGGCCAACGGCCCATCAAGTCCAACACTCTGTGTCACACAGTGGCAAAAAATTTTATATACACACATACACTGTGGCTAATAGCCACTAATGGACCTGTGCTCCATATTTTTATCTAAACCCCTCTTGAAGGTGGCTATACTTGCGGCCGCCACCACCTCCTGTGGCAGTGAATTCCACATGTTAATCACCCTTTGGGTGAAGAAGTACTTCCTTTTATCCGTTTTAACCTTTCTGCTCAGCAATTTCATCGAATGCCCACGAGTTCTTGTATTGTGAGAAAGGGAGAAAAGTACTTCTTTCTCTACTTTCTCCATCCCATGCATTATCTTGTAAACCTCTATCATGTCACCCCGCAGTCGACGTTTCTCCAAGCTAAAGAGTCCCAAGCGTTTCAGCCTTTCTTCATAGGGAAAGTGCTCCAGCCCTTTAATCATTCTAGTTGCTCTTCTCTGGACTTTTTCCAATGCTATAATATCCTTTTTGAGGTGCGGCGACCAGAACTGCACACAGTACTCCAAATGAGACCGCACCATCGATTTATACAGGGGCATTATTCAGGCAGCTTTCCCACTCAGTTTCACCTTATATGTTTCCTTACTCCAACCCTCATCACAAATAGCTTTTGCCAATGTAGGCCATTCTTTTTGATTGTCAAAAGGGACACCTCATTCCTCTTTCATCAAAAGATGCTGGATAGATTCACTCCTTATGTGCAAGGTTATATGCACAAATATATATGCACAAAATATATGCACAAAATTCAAAAATTAAAAATGAACAGAACAGCAAAATTTTTAAGGATGATTTTTATTTTGAAAGACCAAGGTTTTTTCTTTGGGGGGGGGGGGAGGCATGGCTGAGGGAAATAGTGGAAGCCACTCCCTTGGCTATCTGCTGTGACCCAAACACTCTTACATGTGGCGTATGATTCTGGCAGACATAGGTGATTCAACTAATTAAGGTAGGTTTGAGCGATTCAGAATCTGGAAGCAAAAATGATTATACTCATCAACCTAAGATTTGCTAGGAAATAAGAATGAAGCATAGCATTTGGCTTGTAGGAAATAAAAGAAACAAGAAAATTTCTAAAATATCATACTTCCTTTTGCCATATTATTTCAATAATTACAAGACAGAAAGACTTACTTAAAAAAAAAACTTGGTGTATCAGTCCCCACCTATCAGATTTCCATACACTGATACCAGAGAAAAAGTTAGCAAATACTTATGTAGAAAAATATATTACAACTGAGAAGACAAAAATGGAAAACAACAATAAATGTAACAACTATTTAACTATTCCCTCTCCCCAAAAATCAACAGTGCTCAGTTCTGGATTGTTTCTTAGCTGACAAGGCCTAGAGATGTCCTTAGTTCTGCTGCCCTCCACTTATTTCTTTCAGCAGGAAGAAATCTTTCCTAATTTTATTACTTCAGCCCCACCCAGCAAACACTGCCCTCCTGGCCCCTCAAGTGGTGTAGAAGCTAATCACCAAGGCTGCTCAAGTTACTGGCTCATAGCTACATGCTGCTAGTCAGAATTGCACATTATATCACATTTTACTTATCAAAAGTTCACATCAGGATATCAGCTGTGGAAGCTAGGAGATCAGGCAGACTTTCTAAGTTGCATTGGCCAGACAAATATGGTCAAAAAGAGAAAGAAGAAACAGTCATAATTAGGGATAGACATGAAACAGCTCACAAACAAAAGTTTGTAATGAATTTTGGCCACTTAGTGGTTCGTGAACTAAAGTTCATGGCAGGTCAATTAGTAAAAACTTTCCACACATTTTAAGCAGTTCATGAAGGTTCATGCTCCTTAGGGAATGGATACATTTCCAGACAGACTGTCTACATTCAAACAAAATCTTTACCAAACTTCAAAACAACGGGGGGGGGGGGGTGGTGTTTGCAGAATTCTCCAGCCTTGGAAACACCCTTATCAGCTTCAAACTAATCATGCCAGTTTCAAGAGATTTCCCCCCACCCCTTTGTGCTCCCTTCCCATTTTCTTGGGCAGAGCTTGCAACCCCTTCCCCCCATTGGATTAATGACTCTGTGCTTCGAGATCAGTCTTTTAAAGTTTGCAATACCAGTGGCACTGGGTTCTGCTGTGCATTCTGCACATTGTAGCACATTGTGCTGAACTTGCAACATCCTACCCCCACTCTAATTTCTTGTGACTCTGTTTTGAGATCATTCCCGTTAAACTTGCATTGCCAGTGGCACTGGGTTCTGTTGGGCATTCTGCACACTGTAACTGGCTGTCTTAGACTTGTAAACCACCACCTCTTGCTTGGATTTGTGACTTCATGCCTTGATGTCAGTCCTTTTAAACTTGTAACTGGCTGTATTGGGGATTGCAAAAATCCCACACACACACACACACACACACAGCTTAGATTTTTTGTGACTCTGCTTTGAGGTCAGTCCTTTTAAGCATGCAATGCCAGTGGCATTAGGTTCTGCTGAGCATTCTGTACACTGAACTGGTTGTGCTGGGATTGAAAAAATGTCCCCCATCAATTTCTACTGCAGGGATTCTCTGGTTTGACATTAGTCCTCTTTTATTTGCATTGCTTCAGTGACACTGGTTTCTGCTGGGCATTCTGTACACTGAACTAGTTGTGTTGTTCTTTTAACCCCCTCTTGCATGGATTGTGATTCTGTACATCATGTTTGTTCCGTTGAGCTGGCATTGCCACAGTGGCACCAGGTTCTCTAAGGCACTAATACACTGCACTGTTCTGCTGGGCTTGTAACCCGCCTCATTGCTTGGAGTGTGATTCTGTGCTAGACATCAGTCCGGTTGAGCTGACATTGCCACAAAGGCACTGGATTCCATTTACTTCTCTTTGATTGCACAGGTAATGCTGGGCACTCTGTACATTGCACTGGTTCTGCTGGATATGCAAAAATATCCTCCTTCAGTTTCTACGGCAGACTACTGTTTCCTCTCAGCTGTGCATGTGAACAGCTGCTTGTTAACAAAGAAAGCCCACTTAGCAGCAGTCTGAAGCCACACCGGATCTTGCACTGCCCATTTTAAAATTACAGAGGTTATATTCTCCTCAGGATGTGAATTTCTGTGCTCAGTAGGGAGCATTGAAGTTCTCTGGCTTGACCTTAGTCCTGTTGGGTGTGCAGTGCCACTGTGGTGCTGCTGGGCACATTGCACTAGTTCTGGTGGGATTGCAAAATGCCCCACATCTTCAGGTTCTACTGCAGAGATTATTTGGGATCTTGATTCTGTTCTGCTGGGCTTCTCTTGCCCCCCTCTTTTGCTGTTTTTTTCTCTCTATTGGAAACAATGAAGGATGAAGGCATCTTCTTTGGGGGGCTGTAACTCAGACCCTGTAAATCCAATCCTTCTTTAAACCTGGAGGACAGGTAGAGGACCATCAGCTGGAGATGTCTCTAGTGAGTCTGTTGTCTCTAGCATGCTGGGGGGGGGGGGGGGCAGGGTCATTTTACCACATCATGAATCAACTAGCTTGGCCCCTAAAAGTTCATGACAGTTACTGGTTCACTAACTAGGCATGCCATGAGCCATCACAAACAGCCTTTTCCCAGTTAGTGTCCATCTCTAGTAATAATTGTCTCTCTGGTAGATGACTAACTCTGACATAAATAGAGAAGAAATCTTCAAGACTAGGGAAAAGCTTGCCACCCCTCTCCAGTATTATGGACCAGATAAAATTTGGTGAATCATAGTGACTTCAAGAGATCAAGTTTATGAACAGCTAGTATGGGCCTCTCTTTTTATGATATGAGAATAGGTCTTCCATCTTCTGTGCATGTTGTCTTTGAAGGTGTGCTGTTCAAACTAAATAAATACACAATAGATATTAAGGAATAGAGAACTATTTGGATTCCATGCCCTGTTTGTAGGCCTCTGGAGGTGCATCTGTTTGGCCACTCTGAAAAAGTTTGCTGGACTTAATAAACCACTGGTATGATCCACTCTACAAGTTAGTTGCATGTTATTATCCAGTTATGTTTATTTCACTTCTTTAAATAACAGTTTCTTTATCCCATTTATAAATCAGCATAAGAACATAAGAGAAGCCATGTTGGATCAGGCCAATGGCCCATCCAGTCCAACACTCTGTGTCACACAGTGGCCAAAAAATTATACACACACACACACACACACACATATATATATATATATACACATATAAATACACACTGTGGCTAATAGCCACTGATGGACCTCAGCTCCATATTTTTATCTAACCCCCTCTTGAAGCTGGCTATGCTTGTAGCCGCCACCACCTCCTGTGGCAGTGTTAATCACCCTTCGGGTGAAGAAGTACCTCCTTTTATCCATTCTAACCCGACTGCTCAGCAATTTCATTGAATGCCCACGAGTTCTTGTATTGTGAGAAAGGGAGAAAAGTACTTCTTTCTCTACCTTCTCCATCCCATGCATAATCTTGTAAACCTCTATCATGTCACTCTGCAGTCGACGTTTCTCCAAGCTAAAGAGCCCCAAGCGTTTTAACCTTTCTTCATAGGGAAAGTGTTCCAAACCTTTAATCATTCTAGTTGCCCTTTTCTGCACTTTTTCCAATGCTATAATATCCTTTTTGAGGTGCGGTGACCAGAATTGCACACAGTATTCCAAATGAGACTGTACCATCGATTTGTACAGGGACATTTATGATACTGGCTGATTTGTTTTCAGTTCCCTTCCTAATAATTCCCAGTATGGTGTTGGCCTTTTTTATTGCAGTCACACACTGTCTTGACATTTCCAGTGAGTTATCTACTACAACCCCAAGATCTCTCCCTTGGTCAGTCTCTGCCAGTTCACAACCCATCAACTTGTATTTGTAGCTGGGATTCTTGGCCCCAATGTGCATTACTTTGCACTTGGCCACATTGAACCTCATCTGCCACGTTGACGCCCACTCACCCAGCCTCAACAGATCCCTTTGGAGTTCCTCACAATCCTCTCTGGTTCTCACCACCCTGAACAATTTAGTGTCATCTGCAAACTTGGCCACTTCACTGCTTACTCTCAACTCCAAATCATTTATGAACAAGTTAAAGAGCATGGGATCCAGTACTGAGCCCTGCGGCACCCCACTGCTTACCGTCCTCCACTGCGAAGACTGCCCATTTATACTCACTCTCTGCTTCCTATTAATTAGCCAGTTTTTGATCCACAAGATGATGATGATATTGGATTTATATCCCGCCCTCCACTCCAAAGAGTCTCAGAGCGGCTCACAATCTCCTTTACTTCCCCCCACAACAGACACCCTGTGAGGTGGGTGGGGCTGAGAGGGCTCTCACAGCAGCTGCCCTTTCAAGGACAACCTCTGCCAGAGCTATGGCTGACCCAAGGCCATTCCAGCAGGTGCAAGTGGAGGAGTGGGGAATCAAACCCGGTTCTCCCAGATAAGAATCTGCACATTTCACCACTACACCAAACTGGCTCTCCAGGACCTGTCCTTTTACTCCATGACTCTCGCGTTTACTAAGGAGCCTTTGATGAGGAACTTTATCAAAAGCTTTCTGGAAGTCAAGGTAAACAATATCTATCGGGTCTCCTTTGTCCACATGTTTGTTCACCCCCTCAAAGAAATGTAACAGGTTAGTGAGGCAAGATCTTCCCTTACAGAAACCATGCTGAGTCTTCCTCAATAACTCGTGTTCATCAATGTGCCTACTCATTCTGTCCTTGATAATGGTTTCTACTAATTTTCCTGGTATTGCAGTCAGACTGATTGGCCTGTGGTTTCCTGGATCTCCTCTGGAACCCTTTTTAAAGATGGGGGTGACATTTGCTACCTTCCAGTCCTCAGGAACAGATGCAGATTTCAATGAAAGATTACATATTTTTGTCAGAAAATCTACAAGTTCAACTTTGAGTTCTTTCAGAACTCTTGGATGTATGCCATCTGGACCTGGTGACTTATTAGTTTTTAATTCGTCTATCAGTTGTAGGACCTCCTCTCTTGTCACCTCAATCTGACTCAGGTCTGTCAACACCCCTTCCAATATAAGTGGTTCTGGAGCAGGCAAACACTTCTCATCTTCCACTGTGAAGACGGAGGCAAAAAATGCATTTAGCTTCTCAACCATTTCCCCATCCTCCTTCAGTAATCCTTTGACCGCTTGGTCATCCAAGGGCCCCACTGCCTCCCTGGCTGGTTTCCTGCTTCTAATATATTTGAAGAAATTTTTATTGTTGGTCTTTATGTTTTTTGCAATATGCTCATAGTCCCTTTTTGCCTGCCTGATCACAGTCTTGCATTTGATTTGCCACAGCCTGAGTTCCCTTTCATTAATCTCACTTGGACTAGCTTTCCACCCCTTAAAGGAGTCCTTCTAACCTTTTACAGCTTCCATTACTTCGTTTGTTAAGCATGCAAGCCTTCTCTTATACCTGTTTGTACCTTTCCTAACTTGTGTTATATATTTTATCTGAGCTTCTAGGATTGTAGTTTTAAATAGCCTCCAAGCTTCCCCAAGGGTTTTGACTGTATTTATCTTTCCTTTCAGTTTTCTCTTCACATGCCTCCTCATCTCAGAGAATTTACCCCTTTTAAAGTTAAACGTGGTTGTGCTGGTCTTTTGGAGCAACTCTCTATTTATACAAATGGTGAAATCAATAACGTTATGGTCACTGCTCCCAAGCGGTACGATCACTTTTACATCTCTCACCAAGTCTGCGGGTAGTTAAAATCACCTATGATGACACAGTTTTTACATCTAGCCACTATCTTTATAATCCTTCCATCATATTATAGTCATCCTCTATCTTTTGATTTGGTGGGCAATAACAAACTTCCATAGTTAAATTTCCTTTTGGGCCCTCTATTTCAACCCAAAGCATTTCTAAAAGGGAATCTAATTCTCTGACCTCAGTCTTACTGGACCGTATGCCCTCTCTGACATACAGAGCCACCCCACCTCCAACCCTTCCCTCCCTATCCTTCCGATATAACTTATATCCAGGAATCACCGTGTCCCACTGATTCTCCTCATTCCACCAAGTTTCTGAAAGTCCCACAATGTCTATGTTTTCTCACAACACTAAACATTCCAACTCACCAATTTTACTTTGAAGACTTCTATCATTTGTGTACAAACATCTATAATTTCCCAGGCAATCTAGGCCCGCCACCTTCCTCCTGCCGCCTTGAGACTCTGGCAGGAAGTCCATTTTGTTTGTCACCATCTCAGTGGACAACTCTGATCCATTACCCGGTAGAAAAGTAACAGCTAACCCTTCATCTCTTTGAGATGAGTCCTCCCGAACCAGAGACATTTCATCTCCTGTCGGCTTTCCCCCAAATTTAGTTTAAAAACTGCTCTGCCACCTTTTTGATTTTAAGCTCCAGCAGCCTGGTTCCATCTGGGGACAAGTGGAGACCGTCTTTTTTGTACAGTTCCTTCTTGTTCCAGAAAGCATCCCAGTGCCTAACAAACTTAAACCCTTCCTCCATACACCATCGTCTCATCCACACATTGAGACTTCTAATTTGTGCCTGTCTCTCCAGCCCTGCATGTGGAACAGGTAGCACTTCTGAGAAGGCTACCTTGGAGGTCCTGGCCTTAAGTCTCTCACCTAGCAGCCTAAATTTTTCCTCCAGGACCTCATGACTGCATTTCCCCACATCGTTGGTGCCAACATGCACCACGACCACTGGCTCCTCCCCAGCACTGTCTATCAGCCTATTTACTACATGCGTAATGTTCGCTACCTTCGCACTAGGCAGGCAAATCACCATATGGTCAGTATGCAGTTTTGCCACCCAGCTGTCTACTTGCCTAAGGATCAAATCACCAACTACCAAGACCCCCCCCCTCTCTCCCTGCCAAGGGATGGTTCCTTAACGCAAAAGGATTTCCACTCACCAACTGAAGAAGAGGTCCCTTCTGTGGGCGTATTCCCCTTATCCTCAGCCCAGTGCCCTGTTCCCTCTTGACCCTCATGCTCCCTGGCAGCAATGGGGCTGCCACGTTCAGAGCAGGGCTCACCTAACACGTCCCCGAGAGTCTTCTCCGAGTGCCTAACTGACTGTCTCTGCTTCTCCAGATCAGTCACCTCAGCCTCAAGGGTACGAACTTGTTTCCTGAGGACCAGGAGCTCCTTGCATCAAGCACACACCCAAGTCTTCTGTCCTGTGGGCAGATAGTCATACATGTGACACTCAGTGCAAAACACTGGAAAGCCCCCACCCCCTGCTGGCATTCTACCTTCAAGATAGCTTTTTAAAAATATACAGCCCCCTTTTAAACCCTGTTTGTTTATGTGGCTCCCCACCTGGAGAGTCTACTTACCTTATTGGGAACACAAGGAATCTGGGTTCCTGGTCCTTACACAGCCCCCAGGCTAAGAGCCACAGGCCAAGAGCCCTTTAGCTCTCTGGCAAGGCGCAGCTTAATAATGCAAAGAGGGTGGGGAACACAGCCACTCCTAATCAATCAGCAGCAATCAGCAGCAATCACCTTAAATCACCTTCACCTTCAGCCCTTCACACGAACTCAGAAGTTTTCAGCAACTCCCCCAGCTGCTAAGCCACAAACCTCACGTTTGTAGCACTTCTCTGCTCTATTCCAGAGCCCTCTGCAATGTCAATTTTGCATCTCAATTTTGTTCCATGAAACACAGTTTCGTTTTCTATCCTTTTGTATCCTTAGATCAGGTCTTTACAGTACAACCCCAAGAGCATTTTTCTAGGTCCGAGTCCTGGTAAATAGACCTAAGTAAGATTCCAAGAAGACCTACTTAGAATTTTTCTCCATAGGTGAAACTAGTCTACAGCATCCACAGCTCTGACTTGTGGATGTCACCACCATTTTAGAGCTGCAAGAATTCAATCCTGATTGGGCCCAAAACATGGTGGGACCAGACATTCTTGTCTTTCCCGTGCTCCTTTTCAAAGTATAAGAAAGGGAACAAGAGTACCTGGTCCTCACAGTATCTTTAATGGCCCCAAGTTCAACTCTTAGAAGGCAGCAGCTGCCACTGGTCAGTCTCATGCTGTAACACCAAGTTTGACCCTCAGTCAAACTGTTGACCCAAATAGAAGCTAACCACAGATTAAGATGACCAGCAATGGAACTTGTGATACAGTGGCATTCTTGCAAATAAAATAAAATGGCAGTGTGCAGTATTGCTAGCTAAGAGGCTATATCACTTCAGAGGTTAAAACACTATTCTACGACTGAATTAGCTAAATATTTCACATTATATTCTCCTGCTCAACCTACATTTAATTGTCAATTTATCAACGACTAAATTTCATTTGAATTACTCCCAATTATGGACATTCATTCTGATACACATGTTTTCAATAACCATCCATCCTTTGTAACCAGTTGTTTTTCTTTTCATAGCTGGTGAAGCTAGCCCTAAACTTATTGCAATAGTCATGTGGCAGGGAATCTAATGAGAAGCTTTTAAAAACACAGGCTGGACTATTCCAAAATTCTTCCCAAGTTTGAAAAAATGTTGACTTAATGCAAACATTCCCAGCTCTAATGAACACTGCCGTGCTTTCCTTCTGTATAGCCTGGGTGTTTCAGTGGAAAGGGAACATGTTCAGATAATGAAGAGGTTAAGTCTGATTGTAATTAGATTGCGGTATGCACAGTCATGTGGTTCGTAGTAAATTTTCCTTGATTAACTGGCCCTGTTTGTTAACATTAGCACTCTCTGTGTTGGCTGTGGAGACACACCATGGACCAGTGCAAGATTAATGAAGGCAGGTACGCATGCTGATTAGATTGTGGCAGTTTAATAAACTCTCCTAACATTAAATTATTTAATGCATTCATGCTCATGCAGACTATTCAATGGTCAGCTTGACCACCTATGTGCTAATATTGGGAATTGAAATGCAGAGGATGAAAGAAATATAGCCGTGTATGAGGTAATTAGCTCTCATGTCTGATAAATGGGGCAATACCTATGTGTATACATGTTTTAGCACCTCACAAATAGGTCTTTCATTAACTGGAATCTTTGCTGAAAATTTTATGAAAGGTTTAGCTTGATTTTGGTTGCATAAACCGTTTGGCTAACAACTATAGCTGCTGTTGGTTTAATAGCTCAAGCCAATTTAAAGACAGCTGCAAAGAAAGAAAGAAATGTCACTCAATTTAATGTTACAACAATTATATTTCCCACAGAATTTCAGACACCCCGTCACACAGTGCTTCGAAGCCAATATGTTGTTTAGAAAGCAGTATTTGAAGCTTTGGGAATATATGAGAAGGGTTTTTTTTCATTGTCTTTATTTGTTCTTGTGCATATCCTTGAAAAGCTGGCAAATGCTTTATGTGTCAAGAAAGTTGTTAAAGTTTGAGGGAAAGCATCAGGCTTTGGTATTTAGTTGCTTCCCAAATAAATACTGACACAGTCTAAACATGCATTTGGAATGTGCAGTGAATCACATTCCACCTTGTCATGGGCAACATGAATTGTATGTCAACTGCTGTGTCACTTCATGTTAAAAGCAACATGCCAGGAGTGCAACATCCTGATGAAACATGAAGTGTCATTTCATTTGATGCATTGTGCTTCATCCTAAATGGCATCTGAACCAATGGAGTGAATCCATACTGCTGACAAGACTGTTGTCTGTGAATAGCCCATGGTTTTGTTTAGCCTTTCTCAGGTTGCTTAGCACTGCTAAGGAAATGCTATTTTGAATTGCAGTGCTAGTAATTTTAATCTTTCAGCAATAAATATGGAGAATGTTTATGCCTAAACATCAAATGAAGGGAAACGATCATCTTCCTTTCTCTTTCACCTTTTCATCTCATTAGTTTTCATACCGCAAGGGTGTTGAAAATAGTTTAAAGGGGGAAAGTAAGGACAGGATCCAGCCAGGATGAAATACTGAAGTCCACACTGATTTAAAGGGGAAACATTTAAGCATATACTTATTACTCCCATTTAAATCCGTGGGACTTAAAAGTGCTTTTCTTTGGCTTTATCATTATCATTAAAAGTGTGCATACAATTAAGAGTATTTTCCGCAATAATGTACCCGATCTTTCTAAAGCTCAAAGGGCCTTACATCACAAGATGAAAAACAACCAGTTAACAATCAAACAAACAAACCCTCCAAAATACAACAGAAAACAGCAATCACAACAATAGCAGGGATACACGGTATTCATCAGCCAAAATCCTTTTGAAGTAAATATTTTATTACTCCTTGGGAGAGTAGAATGGAAAGAATGACTCCCTTAACCCCATCAAGGGGGTCCTCTCAGAGTACCAGTGACATCACTTGGTTTTTCAGCTGATCAGAGAATAATGGCCTGGACAGGTGTTCTTGCCTGAACACCAAGGGGGCCAATTTTCTCCTCTTAGCAGCACACTTAGGCCTATTGTGCACTGATCTTTCCCTCGCTTTCCCCGTACATCACAATTGGGTGTTTGTTTGCCATTCCGCATTCCCTCCCACAGTCACTGTGCATGTCCATTGGGTTTTCTTTTCCATTCTGCACTGTTCCACCCCCTTCAGTTCACTTTCCACTCACAGTGTCCCCAGGGTTCCTCAGTTTTGTTTTGTGGTGTTCTTTCCCTTTGCTTCACTTCAAAGTCAAAGGTAAAGGTAAAATTCAAAACAGACAGATTCTCCCATATTTTCCCCCTCTTTTCCTGCTCCTTGGAGGCCACTCACAGCCACACTGAGGTTGCAGCCACTGAAGCACAAACTGACCAATAGATCAGCCAGCCAACCACCAAGCTTGCATCCCTCTATGGGTCACCCATGCCTGGAGAAGCCCAATGGAGGCAAGCCAAAGGAGGTAGAGAAGCAGAGAGGAGAGAAGGGGGAGGATGCAGTGTTAATAATAATAATAATAATTAATTTTATTTGTATCCCGCCCTCCCCGCCAAGGCGGAGGGAGAGTGTTCCCCCTCTCTTGTGTGCCAAGTCAGTGGTGGTTTCCCTATGTTGACTTCTCCTCTTCAGATTGCCCTATCTACCCTTCCCTCACCTGCCTGCCTGCTCATCGCTCTGAGCTGGGTGTCCCCAGGCAACCAATCAACTGCTATCCTCCCCCCTTCATTGGGGTGCAATTTCAGTACTGAATTCAAACAAAAGGGGGGGGGGATGATCAGCATGGAATGAAATTGACAACCTCCGCAAGTGGGGAGGGAAAGACTGGCATCGAGTTGACTCTGTCACATTTTTCACATTGACTGGTAACAAAACAGACAATACAGTAGATCTTAGTAATAAGAAAAAGGAACTTCGCAGCTTCTCTAGTCAGTTTCATTCACACAGCTGAACAAAAAGGATTTAAATGGGAGGTGCTCACTGGATGCTACTGGGCAGCTGCAGTAGGGCAATTGTGTAAATTAAAGAAAACTTTGGATTCCATCCCCAACACGTCACAAGTGATAGTCCCAACCCGATTAATCAAAAACTGTGAATTTGGGTTGTAACTGCAAAATACATACCCAAAATACAGAATAAATACGCCAGGGAAGAAACAAAGAATGGTGATATGGCAGGAACACAAATCCAAAGTCAGGCTTAAAGGTTTGACTGCTCAGGTTCTCTGCATTAAGCTGCAGTATGCTGTGTGGGCAGAAAGGGCCTTAAAGGGAAGAGACAGTTTTGGTGCTAGTACAGGGTTCACCTTTGGGCTCCATAAAGTTATTGGCCTCTAAAGGCCTCTGGGATCTTCCCACATAGTTGTAAAAATTGCAGGATCTGCTTTCTGGTTCTACCACCAGATTTGCTGTGGGTGCCACCTGCAGGCTCCATGACCAGATATCAGTGCTTTGCTTTGTTTTAACTTCAAGTGTTAGCAACGCTAGCAACTGTGGTAAAACTCCTGCTTCTTGCAGCATTGGATCCCATTTTACTAAGTAAATGTTCCCAGATCAAGTCCAATCAGTGGAATATAATCAAAAGGAGAGGAGGCTCACATTGAGAATGTTGATCTCTGAGAAGATACTTCAGCTTTAAAGGTGAGCTGAATAGGCCCCATCGTCACCTCTGTTCCTACCATGTAGATGCAGCATTTGTCCAGCTGGTCCAAGTCCCAGTTCCCTAAATCTTAATGGTTGGTTTTATATTCCCCCACAACAGAAAGAAGAACCTTTTTACCACTTGTGACTATCACAAGATTGTAGAAATATGCCACTTTAGTCCTTCAAGATACTTAATCCATCTCTATTTTGTCTCTTGAGCAACCTCTGGCTTTTCCTGACTATACTTCTTTCCCTTGGTAACTGGGACTGAGTCTAGACTTTTTATATGGGGCAGATTGACCACAATATTTATTGTGTAGGGAAAATAATTTGTTCACATAATGCTACAGGGAAAATAATTTGTTCACGTGAAGCTCTTGTACTGGATCAGACTATTGGTCTATTGAGATCAGTGTAATCTAATCCAGCAGCTGCTTTCCATGATCTCAGATAGAGGACTTTAAATCACCTACCATTTGATACTTTTAACTTGATAAACCAAGAACTGAACCTGGAATCTGCTGCACAAAATACTCTACCACTGTTCTTCTTTATTACCATCCTTTTTCCAGGACTGAAAACTGCCTGGAAAAACTGATTGGCAAATAAACCAGCTAAACAACCTGATTTAGGCTGGTCCGAATCTAGCAAGACGATTTACACAAATCCCTCTTCAAGTGCTCAAATCTATCGATGATATAATTGCATACGATTATTTCCTGTTAGTCATATGTGTGCCTTTGTAGTTTGTGTTATTGATTTGCATTCCATGTGTTGCACAGTGGCTTTTATGTATTGTATGCAATACGCTTCTCAGCTACAAGTTAGGAAGAAAAAAAATATTTGTCTACTGGGAAACCTCATGGGAATACTTGAGCCAAACAAAGCTTTTAAGTCCTATTGATTTCAGTGAGAGAGTGACAACTGGCAGAGGCAACAACCATCTACGTATGCTACTACATCAATGCATATAAAGGTGAAGCAGGCACAAGAGCATTCATCTTGGCCCAGACCTACTTGTGATTGGTGGATGTTGAGCATGCAACCTGTGCATGCAAGAATTGTACACTTGTAAGCTCTGTTCCCATGATTTAAAAAGCAGCCTTTCTGATCACTGTGAATGTACATATACCTCTTATGAGAACAGGCTCTATGTTCATGAGATGGAGACTGTAGATAGGCAGAGGGCAGATCCAGCATGTTCATGCCTCTTCCTTTTCTATGTGTGTTGATTTCAATGCATGTATTGTTAAAGAGAATATGGCTAATATCAGCTGCCAAGGGAAGATTTCCCTCATTTAGTAAAGAAATACTAATTGTTACAGTGGTTTGGAAGCCCAAGGATAGAATTCCATTAGCCAGCAGATGGAAGAAAGAATACCAACTGCCAAAGCACAGGGATGTCTCAGGGATAGCTTTCAATGTATCAGCCTTACATCAAGCAATAAAAGTATCAACTATAGTTGTTAGAGAGCTTGATTAGAACTGGGGAGGCTCAGTTTAGTAAAGTTTAGGTGCTGTAAAGCTTAGGTGGCACATTTGGGCCAGTTACTCTCAACCTAACCTTTCTCACTTGGTTGTTGTGAGGATGTAAAGGAGAAAGAATGACATAATGCCCTCAGTGCCCTGGAGGAAGAATGGGATAAAACATATACCAAACAAACAAATGGCTACAACTGAGGGAGACCAAGTCTCTATTTTATATTTTAATTTATAATTTTAACCCCCTATGCCCCTTCTAATAAATGTCTGCAGGCCTTCAGATTGCCCATTTATTTTCCACCTGGGCCAGTGCCTTCTCAGTTGTTGCTCCTGCCTTTTGGAATCAGCTCTCTGATGAGGGCTACACTCTGTGGAATCTTCTTGTGTTCTACAGGGCATATAAGGCGGCTCAATTTTGTCAGGCCTTTGGTTAAGTTTTGTGAAATTGCCCTACTACCTGTACCTAGTAATTGCTGAGTGGATTACATTTTAGGAATTTGCTAATTTATACTTAGCGATGTATTATGAATTCTTTATTGTTATTATGTTTTACCAGCCAATGCTATTTTAATGTTTAGATGTATTTTATTGAATGCTTATTGTCAAATGTTTTATTGTAAACAGCTCCAAGACCATACAAGAGAGAACGCAGTATAGAAATGGTTAAAAAATGAATAAAATAAATGATGCAATTTTGATTTTTCTTAGTTACCTGGAGAATCTTGTTTTAAACAATTTATTAATAATGTATGGTAACAATGTCTGTTTATATCATTACTATCCCTAACCCATATGATATTTTCTAACCCCCCCTCCCTCCGTTACTAGACTCTTGCCGAAGTTATATACTTGAGTTCACTTATAAAGGTACCCTTAATCAATCAAAGTTCAATTTCTCAATTGTCCAATGTCCTTTTAGGTCCCACTCTTTTTCTATATATCTTCTAAATTTCTTCCACTCCCTTTTAAACACTTCCAAATCATAGTCTCTTAAAGTTCTTGTTAGTTTATCCATCTCACTCCACGATAAAACTTTCACGATCCAGTCCCATTTCTCTGGTATTTTTTCTTGCTTCCATAACTGCGCATACAATGTCCTAGCAGCTGAGAGAAAGTACCAGATTAGAGTTCTATGTTCTTTTGGAAATTTTTCCATTTGTAGTCCCAACAGAAAAGTCTCTGCAACTTTCTTAAAATCATATCCCAAAATTTTAGATATTTCTTGTTGTATCATCTGCCAAAACTTTTTCACTTTTCCACAAGTCCACCACATATGATAAAAAGAACCGTTATGTTTCTTACATTTCCAACATCTATCCGACATCTTTTTACTCATCTTTGCCAGTTTTTTCGGAGTCATATACCACCTATACATCATCTTGAAACAATTCTCTTTAATACTCTGACATGTTGATATTCTCATCGAGTTCTTCCAAAGATATTCCCATGTATCCATCTGTATTTCCTTATTTACATTAATTGCCCATTTAATCATTTGAGATTTTACTACTTCTTCTTTTGTAGACCATTTCAGCAATAATTTATATATTTTCGATATTAATTTTTTATTATTTCCAAACAGAACCTTTTCCAATTCTGTTTGCTCACATCTAATTCCAACAGATTTAATATCATTTTTCATCAAACTTTTTATTTGTTGTCAAAGATTTCAGGTTTTCACAGCTGGTAAGATCATTAGGGTTTGTAGAATCTTTCGGGCTCAAGTGCCGTGTTCTACTGGAGAAAGTTTTCCTTCCAGACGTTTCGTTCTCAGCTGCGGAGAACATCCTCAGTGGCGTTGCAGCCAGAGCAGGCGCTCTGACCTTCTTGGCTGCTGTGCATTGAGTGGGGCCAGGGCTGCTGGAGAGCTGCTATTTATAGGCTGGAGGGGGTGTGATGAAAGGGCAATTGGTTTGTGGATGTGCCCATTGTTTGGTGGGGCTTCCTGGAAGGGTAGTGATAAGTAAACTGGCTGTTGAATGTGACCATTGTTCTGTGTTAATTGCTGTGTAAGAACATTACACAGAACAATCAGCACAGTCAACAACCATCTTCCTTATCTTCACACCCCTTCCAACCCTCCCAGCAATTAACACAGAACAATGGTCACATTCAACAGCCAGTTTCCTTATCACTACCTTTCCAGGAAGCCCCACCAAACAATGGGCACATCCACAAACCAATTGCCCTTTCATCACACCCCCTCCAGCCTATAAATAGCAGCTCTCCAGCAGCCCTGGCCGCACTCAATGCACAGCAGCCAAGAAGGTCAGAGCGCCTGCTCCGGCTGCAACGCCACTGAGGATGTTCTCCACAGCTGAGAACGAAACGTCTGAAAGGAAAACTTTCTCCAGTAGAACACGGCACTTGAGCCTGAAGATTCTACAAACCCTAATTTTTATTTGTTGCATTTGAAACCAGTCATACTTGTTATTTAGCTCTTCGGCAGATTTTAATTCAACTTTATCACCTTGAATCTTTAGCAGTTGATTATATGACACCCCTCTCTCTTCATCAGATTCAACTGTTATTTTTATTACTTCTGCTGGCACTATCCATAACGGCTTTCTTTCATCACCATATTTCTTATATTTTATCCATGTATTTAGTAAGTTGTTTCTAATATAACGGTGAATCTTAATAGAAAGGCTGTGTGTGTGTGTGTAATGTTTTACATTGAAAGAAATAGGCTGTAAAAGGGCTCACCTTTACCTGTGTTGCATCCTTTTTAATTTGCAAAATACCATGCTGAAGATGTGAGAGTCTGTGTGAATCTATTCCACTGACAATGTATGCATATTCGTTTAAAATGAAGATAGTCAAAAATTTGGAGGCGAACATTTGCTTGTTAAGGGCTTGTACTTAACTCTCACCCTGACATCAATGGTACTTAACTTTGATTGGATTGTGCCCTAAATTATTTTGCTTTCTAAATACATTTGAATAGCAATAAGGCTGCAATTCTCAGCTGACAGTAAGCTCCACTGAGATCAATGAGACTTGTTTCCAAGTAAATGTTTTTAGGATTGCTGTGAAAGCACTGAAATTAAACAGTAACTCAAGGTGGTGCATGTTTTAGAAGTAAGCTACACTATCATTTCATTGCACGTTAATGCTGACTTGCATTTCACTCTTACCAAATACTCAGCTGAGTTCTAATACGTAAATTTTGTGGGTGCTGAAGGCTACATTTTTTTAGGATTAATCCATGCAACTGTCTTGGAATGAAAATTGGGTATATATGATTATACTGAAATCATATATTTAGTCTTCAATCTAGACTAAAGCTGATAGGCATTTTTAGTTGTAAAAGTTTAAAAAAAGAAAAAGAAATAGTAACTATTATATAACCAGGAAGAAATCCTCACTTCCACTTTATTAAAAAAAAAAAAAAACTAGCAGTAAACTGCTAGTACATCTGTTAGAGATGCACTTTAGAAAGATCCCATCAATTTGCTGAGAAAATCTACAGTGATTGTTACTGAACAAAACTGTTTTCTAAATCCACAATACGGGGACTAGTGCACTGAAATGCAGGTATGCACTGAACTCCATCCTAAAATCAGCAGCAGGCAAAATTATGATACCTTGATCAAACATCCTTGATTACATGCAAGGTCAGCTCCTGGTCTAATCATTTTGAGTGTTTTTGTCAATATCTTGAGTGCTGAGCAGCTTTGCACCTGTGCACTAGCCATTTCTGCTATAGGGGCAGGTTGTGCCTTGGTAAATAACTCTTTGCAAAAAATAACAAACTGCTCAATTATGGAAGAAGAAGCACATGCCCCCTGAGGTTGTGGTTGACTTTGTGACCTACTTGTTAAGGATGGAATCATTTGCAATTTATCCTTTTTCATATCTGCACAGTTGTTTATGTCCAACTTTGAATAAATTGTCTGTTCTTTGCATTTGAACAGCCAGAAGCATTTACTAAGAGAGCACAAAAACTAATTGCAAAAGTAGTTAGGTTAATAGGTCGATGGGCACTGAAGGAACACAGACATTTAAGTAGTAAGTTTCAAGTAAAAAACCCTCAAGAGTTTTTTTCTCCTTCTAACAGCCTTTGAACAATTTAAGGTCGCATTGGCTGATGAGGGGAAGGACAACAACTGCAAGAAAGCAGTCTAATCACATACATGCTCACAATCACATTTTTTTTTTCCAGATGCAACTGAACCAGTGATCATTTGGCTTTCTGAATGTGACAAGCAGGAGATAAGACAAGACAAACTAGTGGCTGTTCAGTCACAACTACTAAAGCGTTACCTTGTTGTGCATCTAAGCTCTAACCTGTGCTGCAATGTTAAACATCAGTTTCTCTAAAGTAAGTAGCACATTTTCCAAGAGCATTTATGAGTGCCATCTTAGATTCAATGTTGATGGCATTGTGCATTCCATCCTACGACCAAAGTTCTCTGCCCAAAAGCACCCGTTGCTGAATACATTAGGTTTGTTCCAATGGAGCTGAGCAATGAGAACAAAACAATTCTGTCTGCCTGCCAATACAAGATTGGTAGAAGCTATCCCTGTATGTATATGCTTATACCTATCAGGTCAGATCATGGGAGAGTTCTGCACTCACTGGAAATGAGTACAATTAATAATTTTGCAGTGCGGCTTTGCCAATCATCAGGGCTGTCCCACCCACTTAGGTATTTGCCTAGAGTGCTGGCAAAGCGGGGGCACCAAATCTGGCCCTTCCCCCACACCCTAGGCAAATCCCTATTTGCCTCCCCAGCCTCCTCCTCCTCCCTTTCTCATTATTTCAATGCCCAGGAAGGAGCAGTGGAGCACCGTGTTTCCCAGGCTCTTTAAAGGCCAGCCCCCTGGCCAATCAGCTGATTGACACTATCAGGTTGAGGGGGCAGCAACAGCAGGAAGGACAAGTGAGCCACTGAAAGAGTGGCCGCTGCCTCCTCTCCCCTTCCTTCCTGGATCATGGGGAAAGAAAGGGGGGAGGAGGCAGTGGCCGCTCTTTCAGCTGCTTGCTCATCCTTCCCACTGCTGCTGCCCCCTCAATCCTGCACTGATCATGATTGTGTCGGAAGGCCGGCATAGGAGCTGTGAGCCTCTAACACCATGTAACCACCAATCAGCTAATCAATGGGGGGCGGCTTTTAAAGAGCCCAGGGAACGCGGCACTCCACCAGCCCTTCCCAAGCATTGAAATGGTGAGGAAGAGAGGGAGGAGGAGGCATCATGGAGGGGGCAGATGGGAGGCAGTAGGGAATGGCACCGCAGAGGGGGGTGGCTGGTGGTGGGTCTGCCTGGGGCACCATGCACACAAGGGCCAGCCCTGACAATTATAGAGAAGCCACAACTGTTGGTGTCATCATTATTAATGCCATTAACAGTACATGATACCTCTTGAGGATGCACATGGTGACCCAAAACAGAAAGGTAAATTCAAATTTTAGAATGCCCAGTGACTCTTAGAATTAAAAGAAGCATTCCTATACCCCTGGACATTGACTGTGTAGGTTTCTTAAACCATTTCTAACAAGAACAAATTAGGGTAACTGCCCCAGTTCCTCCTTTTGCAGTAACTCTAATGACAGACAATAAAGCTCTTCCAGATGTCATCCTAAATGGTACAATGCACATTCATCTTACATATTTGTCTCCAGGACAGGTGGTAATAAATTTCTACTTCTTGGGTTTAATTTTGATGGCCTTAGACAGGTAGACAGGCATTTATTTCACCATGAATTCCTTTTGTCAGCAGTTCCAATTATTAGCTCCCTTTTCTTTCTTCTTCTTTATTTTTGGCAGTTTTACTAGAACTAAGCAATAGTTCAACCTTTGAGGAACTCTAGCAGTTGGTTATAAAGGGCAGTTCCCTAGGTTTCCCGAGTCAGAACCCATTGTCTTCATATCTCAGTGGGCATAATCTTGAACCACATTATACTAGGGGTAATCTGAATTTTCCTCAATGCACCAAAAGATCTTTTTGTAAAGTATATAATGAGAAAACGTGATGGATCAGATCAGGAAAGTTCACTAAGGTAAGTGATAATTAATAATTAATTAATAATTAATCCACATTAATGGAACCCCAAACTAATGTATCACAACTGCAGTACCTAACTTTAGGTGTTTTAACACTTACATGACAAAAGATACATTTTAATATTTTCATAGGGAAAAAAATTAGTGTGTTTGATGAACTGGGTCTATATCAGAGCATGATAAAGACATGTTCTTTCACAATTGTGGCCAACTCATAGCTTATGGGGCTACTTGCAACATCTTCTGAAAAAGCCCATCATATAATATAGCAAATAGTATTTATACAGACCATTTATACATTGACTACAGAAGGGCATATTATGTTTAATCTCTTTAGAAATAATGTGGCGCTCCCAGAGATGCCTGGATTCTTTCTGAACTGCATACCCTCTAATATTTTATAAATGAAAATACAGACGCATGTATTTTTAATATTCTTGTTTGCACAAGGATCACTGCCTGAACACCTACATACACATGTGCACATTCGCACACACTACAGCATATTAAACTAGAATATTTAATCTTTTAGTACATCTGGTTCTATTTACAGGATGCTCTACACAAAACACATTAAGCGGTTACTATCTGGTTATGATTGTAGAGGGAGAAGACTAAAAGGAAGCAGTTGTCAGCATTTTGTGTCTACATGTGTGTATAGGGAGTCTGCTTTTCCATACTCCACTCCACTTAGAATTCCAGTTTCTATTCATGAACCCTGATAAAATGACACTTTTAAGAAGAAATAAAGCTCTACTGGATCCTGAGGCCATTTATTGCCCCTTTCCTACAGAAGCCAACCTGATGCAACCAGAAGATCTTCAAGGGAATGGTAGCCAAATCATGCCCTTGTCACTGTCTCTCAGCAACTGATATTCAAAGATACAGTGCTTGCAGACATGGAAGCTTTATCTAGTCATCATGGCTAACAATGACAGATGGACCTATCCTCCGTAAATGTGTCTCATCTAGCTGACTTCTAAAGCTGTCTAAGCTGGTGGTTCTCACCACATTCTGTGATGCTTGAATGTTCAGACATTCTTTTCCATTCCTGAAACATAAGCTGTCTAATAAACTATCTAATACCTGTTGTTACCCTCCAAAATAAAAGTATGCAAAAAAAATTAAATCCTGGTTGCAATGTAGTTGAGACACTAAAAGGACACCACCTGGTTTAGGAATCATTTTAATTCAGTCAACTCCAACAGATGTTGGCAAGATTTTGGGACTTAGGAAGGGTACCACTCCAGTACCCTGGATTCCTGTCCACCCTGGTTACTGAAATCATGTAAGAATTACATCAATGAAGTTCTGATGTCTATCAATAATTAACCCACAGCAGTTTTCCCCCGTCACTAAAACAAGCAAACACCTGTCCACTACTTTAAAAAAACTGTAAGCCAAAATGCCCTCCAAAGAGGTTGGGGAATTGACAGGTGGGCAACTTTGGCTCAAAAGGATCTAGAATCTATATATACAGAATTTGACTTCCAGAAATTCTTGCTAAATTTACAGAGGACACTAATTAAGTAAAACAATTATGCTTTTATTACAGTAAACTATAGAATACACATACAAGGTAATGGATACATATAAAATACAGACAGACTTAATAAAAATAGAGATATACAGAGGAAACACAAGGATGGACAAACAGGGTGATAATTACCGATCGTAGTCTTCGAGGAAGGCTCCAATGGCAACAAATGAGGGAGATGGGGGAAGGGACTGTCAACTGATCAGGTATCGGGGGCATATCTAAACAGCAGGATTGGGGTGCTGTAAGATGTACACATGCAGAATGTTGGGTCAGAGGTTATAAAGTCTACCTTGACCCCTAAGGGGGTAGGAGGTTCAGGGGCAGATGACAAGTGGTCAGATGGTACATGATGCCCACCCACATGGTACATTATCTCAGAAAAGGGGAGGCTCCGAAGTGACCATAGGGGCTGGACTTGTGTGGTGGGCAGTGGCCAGTCTATTCTGGGTACCCGATTGGATGCCCATATCCAGCAATGAGCGGACCTGGCCCTGGTTACCTGATTGGGTTTCCAGGTAACAATGGGCAGGGGGAGGCTCCAGTGTGACAGTTAGGGCAAGGCATGGATGGAGGTATTGGGTGGAGGTGATTAAACAAGCTATCCAAACTTATCTATAAGTGACAATAGAGGGTCAAATTGATACCTAAGATAACACCCAATTTATACAATAACTATGGCTCTGAGTGAAGCTGTTCTTCCTCTGCTTTACTCCTCTACTGGCACCATCCTTTGTCTTTGGTTTCTGTTGGACAAAAGCTTAGGCAGTCTGGCAGGATCCACGCCTAAGATAAGTTTGATTGCCTTATGCAGAAGTTGAAGCAGCTATTGGATATGTGAGTCTTTTGCTTTGCTGTAATGGAGTCAGAAAAACAAGATGGATTCTGGTGGTGTTAGCCTTTGGTTCATGGAAACAGGCTGGAAACTGTTTGCCTGTACAGTTCATGGTGGAATGGCTTCTTCCACTGCAGCAGTCATGACTGGGCACACAAGGAGCAGCTGGAAGCTCGTCTGTAGTTCTGGCTAACACCCATCCAGAGATGTAGAATGCTGCTGCAAAGCCTTGGAATCCATGGGCAAAGTCCACTTCTTAGAGCAGATGTGTGTGAGCCAAAACTCCTGGCAACCATACTGGCAACACGATGTCCATGTGTATGGGGGCTTTTTCTTACAAAACCTTTTACTAGAGAAAAATTGTGTGGCCTGTTATTGCCTGATCTTTAATTTGCTCTTTCTTAGCAGTACAATAGAGAAAGTGGTAGCAGAATACCTACAGAACTTTCTTGATTACTCATTTGCTTTATTCCCTTTTCATTCTGTCTTCAGGCTGAGCTATGGGATAGAGATGATCCTGGTGGTTTTAGGTAATGATCTCTGAATGTGGACAAGGGCCATGCCTCTCTTTTACACTTATTGGATCAGCAGCCTTTGATACCATGGATCATGTCAACTTGTTGAGGCATTCAGAGGTAGCAGCGGTGATTAAGGGTTCTCCCTTGGTTTGGTTTAAATCATTCTTTAAGGTGAGGTCTCAGAGAGTTGCTGTCAGAGATCAACTGTCATCAGTGAAGGATGTGTCCTGTGCAGTTCTTATTCCATATGCTATTCAATCTCTATGCAAAGCCCTTAGCATAATTTTTCAGTGAATTTGAAATAGGCTGTCCTTAAAATGTTGATGTCACTAAACTGTGTATTTCTCTGTCCAAATGATGCAGAGATCCTGAACCAGTGCCTTACTGCTGTGGTGAAATGGTTATGGGTGAACAAACTGAAACCGATTCATGACAATATGGAGGTGATACTGGTTGGGAAAGTTGAAGTCTTGAGGGACACTGTGCTCCCCCACTGATGGAGTCCACCTGATACTTGCTGGCAGGGCTTTTTGTTAGAAAAGGCCCAGCAGGAACTCATTTACATATTAGGCCACACCCCCTGGCATCATATTGTTACACATAGGACTTTTGTAGAAAAAGCCCAGCAGGGACTCATTTGCATAGGCCACACCCCCTAGCACCAAGCCAGCTGGAACTGCATTCCTATGTGTTCCTGCTCAAAAGAAGCCCTGCTTGCTGACTTAGTTAAAAGCCTGAGTTATACTGAATCCCATCTATTGCTGGAGAAGAAAGTTAATGCAGCTGCAAATAAAGACCTTTTACCAGCTTTGTTTAGCTTGGAAAATATCTCCCTACCTTGAGATGGCTGATCTTGCCATGTGAATCCATTTCTCCCATTATGCTATGCTGTGTCATGTTCACTCATCTCAGCAAAACCTTCTAAAAATGGGACCTTGCAAATGAGTAAGATTGGTAGCTGCCCTGCCCATACCTGCTCATACCTGCTCATTCTCTTTTGGAATGCCCTGCCTGAGGAGGGCAGGAAGACCTTCTGCCATTCTGCTGAATGTGCAAATCAGTAATATTTAATATTGGATGTTTAAAAGCATATTTGCATTGTTTTTGTTGGATATAATAAAAAGTTTTTATTTTTAGATGTTGCTTTGGACTATTATGATTACCTGCAAACTCTTTCCAGTTGGTAAACAGTAAATAATAAACACAGAAAGAATAGTACCCTAAAATACTCTTCTGTATGTCCACAGGCAGCAGAAAACTTGAAGTATTTGATGCTCAGGAAAATCACAAAATGGACACTTGTAAAGAAAAGAGGTGGTAAGTAGCATTTTCTGTTAAAACTTTGACATGATTCTATGGTCATTCATTAACTAAGAACTTGAAAAGCAATACACATATGCTAGGGATAGTATTAAAAATGCCCCTTTTCCTTGTCTAATATGATACAGAAATACACGGTGAAGTCAACATAAAAGTATAGACCTGAAGCAGTATAGCTGATCAAATAGCATATAAACCATTAAAAAGTAAGTTGTTTATTAAAACAAGGAGGTTTGATATAAAGTTTTACATTTTAACCCCACATCACTTCACCCCCCCAATAAATTGCTGAAACTTTTGCACTGTGAAAGCTCTCAGGCAAAATTAATGGCTTTGTTTTGCAAATTAATTTAGATATTAAAAAATTATATTTTCAACTGAAATCACCGTTGCTCAGATTAAATATTAACCAAAAGCTGTCTTCTGCTTAAATAGAATTTAGCCTTTGAAGTGTTTTTATTAATCTCTTCTGATGTAGGTGCTTGAAATTCTATGAAAATGCTGTTGCTCCCAGTTCCTTGCATCACTTACTGTAATTTATTTTCAGAACATAATTCTATTTATAAATGAAAATCCTATTAAAAGAAGACAAGAAAAATTAGTCCTCGACTTTGCATTGGTAGAGTAGAAACAAAATGAGCGGCCTAACCTGAAGTGACATTTACAAATTACCTGTTAATTTAAACTGGGTTGAAGGATGACAGAGTTTAGTCAGACTGACAGGAAGTACCGAAGGACTGACAGTTGGGTCTGTAGTGGTCACAGTGCTCCTGTAGAGAGCACATTTATCTATGTTCTCAGGAAAAGCTTTCTGTAGAGTAAATAATATATTTGTAATAATATTTATTTCTGGAAACCAGATTTTTTAGGAGCTGTGATCTCACCTTTCCAATTGACTTAGGAAAATAATAATTTAAACATGGCCACTTAATATTATATATAAATTCACAACGTTTTAAAGTGAAAATCACACAGTTCTCTTCTTTGTGATACTGAAACATGACCAGATCTAGAACTTTAAGTTTAGAATGATGCTTTTGTCCAATTCACAATTTTTATGTTCTTGAAACATTCTTTCAAGAGATGTACTGTACTTAAAAACAGAGGCCACAAAAATCCTGTAGCTTTCCCATTTCCATGGCCTAAACAGTGATAAAGTGAATCAAATCACATTCCAAACATGTGTCTATATGCTACCACTTAGCTAACCTGAATCATTCCTTTAGTACAGGGAGCCTTCCTTCAATCTGAGTGGCCCTTCCAAAGGCCATCATAATTTTAGGTCTTCTCCTGGATGAACAAGCATCCTTATTCACTTCAGTGTTTAGAGATGGTGCCATCTCAGCATCGCTCTCTGCAAACTCATTCAATATTTTGAATCCTGTCTAGCCCTGTCCATAAAACTCAAGATATTAGTGGCACACCTACATCATTTCCAGCTGGAATCCAGCAATGCTCTAGGATTTTGCCCAATCTCTATGATAAAAACCATAGAAACTAAGATTGATGGACCATCACCAACATCACTTCTGGGTTCCAGCCTTCCCCCCACGTTTCCCCATCTATCACACAACTGATCACAGGTATGGATAGTGGGATACACTAGTAAGAATGTACTCACTGATAGCAGGCAAATGGCAACTGTAAGTCCAAACAGGCAGGATGTTTAAAACTTCCAAAAGATACTCAGGCTTCTGCTTTGATGAGTCTATAGTAGAAGTAATTTCATATATGGGTTTAAACAGGGAAGCTCCCCACTCTGGTTATTCAGCAACTATCATGCTCAATGCCTCCATAGCATAAACACAAAACTACTTAAAAAGTTGCTCATTTTGGATTGGAAGCAAATGAGTGAGGCAGTCAAAAAGCTGTTTGTCTCAGTAGCAAATGGACAGAGCAAACAATGTTGTATGTATAATCTTTGAGCGACTGTTTTGTGAAGACTAAATCAACTCTGCCCAGAATTTATTACTATGGAACACAAACTTAAGTCAATCTAGCAAAGTTAGGTCTGTGGGTAAATCTGCTATCATATGCGATGGTATTTGAATATGGAAAACTATTTAATTTCCTCTGTGATACTTACATTATCACAGGATATACTCCTTGAACAATTAGAGTATGTCTACTAAACAGATCCTCTACTGTAACTGATATCCATGTCCTTACAGCAAGGACATATGATAATGACAAGGATCAATGTTATTTTAACAATGGACAAAGGCCGTGATGGAAGGCTATTTCTTCATTAAACAACAAGACTATTGATTATTAACTAGAAACTCACTAGAATTGAAATACCTGCTTATACTAAGAAATTATCAATAGGTAAGCAGACTACACAAGTGCCAATTACATAGAAAATTGGAAGTCAGGTGTTTGGAAACCAAATTAATTACTGAAAAATTCATTTAGTCCTTCTTAGAAATATTCAGTCAAGGGGTACCATTCTTTTCATAGCCCCAGTGCACATATGGTGCAAAGGGGAAATAAACAAAAGGTCCTTTGAATGCCAGAATGTTTCTGAGATGTTATTTGGTATTGTAACACCAATCTATTCCAAAGATGAACATAGAAAGAAAAAATACACATTAGATTTAAGAAGTAATGTAGATGTATATTCAGGTCCTTTATTTGCTTTGGTAGATAAGTCACATTAACTATATTTCCCAGAAAAAAATGTTGCTATATTTTTCCACCCTAAACAAACTACTTTTTGATCAGAATTGATCAGAATACTTATCTTGTCCACACTTTTATTACGTGTGTATGTTTTATCTCTTTAGCTTATTAAAGGCAAGGCGGTGTCCATACTTCTTAAATTTTATTTAATGATATCTTTTAAAAATCACCTAAGCTGTTTCATCCATCCTTTTTGTGGTCCTAGCAGTTTCAGGAACATTTGTTTCAGGTTGTCAGTTTCATAATAGCTGCCATTTAAAGGCTTGGTACAATCTGCAGGTAGCTGAATGTATGGGTCCTCTATTCAACAGCCCACACAAGAGTGCTGCCTTCCATCAATTAATCTCTCATAAAGGGTGTGTCCCAAACAATGTCATGATTATGACAGCTTCCAGATTCTTCAAAAGCAGAACTTCTAATCAGCTTTCTTTCCATATTGCCCTGTTTTCAATCTTAAAGTTTATCTTTTGCTTCACATTAGTGTATTCAATAGCAGTGGGACAGTAAAATGGAGTTCAGTGAGATGTAAGACACAGAAAATAAAATGTATGATAAATCACAATCACATGGTGTTGATAGTCATTTTTGATGTAGAGAAATTAAATCTCTGACTAGGAAATGTACAGAGCCATGCGTTAATGCAGTATCAAAATCTGTGTTGAGTGCCCTGACCTGGATAACCCAGGCAAGCGTGATCTTGTCAAATCTCAGAAGCTAAACAGGGTCGACTATGGTTAGTATCTGGCTGGGATACTGTCCTTGAAATACCTATTTGAGAGGTGGGTGCAGGCTTATTCAGCCACCTCCCTGAATATCTCCAGGCCCTCAGTAGGAGTCAGGGGTCAGTCACCAGAGGTCACCATAACTTCCAGGTTTAGACACACACAAAAAAAAAATACAAAAACACCCCTCCATTGTGTTAATTGTATGTCTCACACTGGTGTAGTGGCTAAGTATGCGGACCCTTATCTGGGAGAACCAGATTTGATTCCTCACAAGTTCTCACAGAGCTCTTCCTCTCAAGAGCAGTTTCTGTTAGAGGTCTCTCAGCTGCACCAACTTACAGACTGTCTCTTGGAGGGGAAGGGAAAGGTGATTGTAAGCCACTCTGAGATTCCTTCAGGTAGTGAAGGGCTGGATATAAATCCCATCTCTTCTTCTTCTTCTCCTCCTCCTCCTCCCCCTCCTCCTCTTGTTAAGCTTAGCTGCTGAGCATAGACTACTCACACATTTCAATACTGAAAGAAATAATTGATGCTGTGGAGACCCAAGACACCAGTGGTAGTGTTAATCAACTTTCTAGCCTTGTACCCTCACACATTTCCTACATTCAGGCCATGAGAGGCAACAAATTAGTTTAACATGGAGCAATGTAGGACAAACCATTCCTGATGTCCACCATGTGGATCTAATTAGGATGTAGGGTGACCATAATGTCTGAAGGCCAGCCAGGGACACGTTGGGGGGGGGGGGTGCGCGCGCGCGAAGCGTGTGTGCCGCCGGAAACAGGAAGTGACGTCACTTCCGGTGACGTCA
This sequence comes from Heteronotia binoei, assembly GCF_032191835.1. Taxonomy (NCBI): domain Eukaryota; kingdom Metazoa; phylum Chordata; class Lepidosauria; order Squamata; family Gekkonidae; genus Heteronotia; species Heteronotia binoei. Next base: position 144,234,127 of record NC_083224.1, read on the forward strand.
CTTCCGGTGACGTCATGCCACCACAGGAAACAGGAAGTGACATCACTTCCTGTGACATCATTTCCCCGCGTCACCTGCCGGAAATGGGAAGTGACATCACTTCCTGTGACATCATTTCCCCCAAATGCCACTGCCGGAAACAGGAAGTGACTTCACAGCACTTCCTGTGACATCCCCAAAAATCCCCCAAATATCACCGCCGGAAACAATTTTGTTCTGAAATCCTGTATATACTTCATCAGTATATGGGATAAGGCACTTTCTCAACTGTGCTGCATAATGCAGCCTATTTATTTTGTCCTGTTTGCTCTGTTGGCTCTATCTGCGCCACCTTCATCACTTTCGGGGTGTGGATCCCCCAGTGGGGTGGTCTCCCGACTCCCTCCGCCGGCTGTTTCTGATAGCCCTGCACCCCCTCTTTCATTTGATATGTGTCCCGTGCGGGTGCCACCCTCCCGCCGGGAGATGCCGCAAAATGAGCCCCCTTGAGGCTTATGGCGGCAGGGCTCGGGGGAAGCGAGCTAGACTGCTGTTCTTTTGAGGGGTTATAGAGTGTTTCGAGCCCGTCCCTGTGGCATCGGTCCCATCGTTGTGGGACCCAGGGGGCCGGCGCAGCGGCACGCCGAAGCAGCCTGTCACTAATAACACAGGTCGAGATGCAGGACAGGAACCTGGAAGTGACCGACAGGCTGCTTCAGCGTGCCGCTGCGCCGGCCCCCTGGGCCCCACAATGATGGGACCGATGCCACAGGGACGGGCTCGAAACACTCTATAACCCCTCAAAAGAACAGCAGTCTAGCTCGCTTCCCCCGAGCCCTGCCGCCATAAGCCTCAAGGGGGCTCATTTTGCGGCATCTCCCGGCGGGAGGGTGGCACCCGCACGGGACACATATCAAATGAAAGAGGGGGCGCAGGGCTATCAGAAACAGCCGGCGGAGGGAGTCGGGAGACCACTCCACTGGGGGATCCACACCCCGGAAGTGATGAAGGTGGCGCAGATAGAGCCAACAGAGCCAACAGGACAAAATAAATAGGCTGATTTATGCAGCACAGTTGAGAAAGTGCCTTATCCCATATACTGATGAAGTAAATACAGGATCTGAGAACAAAATTGCACTAGAAGACACAAACACAAAGCTCCCTTACACTGAATCAGTGCTTGGGTCCACCAAAGTCAGTATTGTCACATAAGAGAAGCCCTGTTGGATCAGGCCAGTGGCCCATCCAGTCCAACACTCTGCGTCACATAATAACATAAGAGAAGCCCTGTTGGATCAGGCCAGTGGCCCATCCAGTCCAACTCTCTGCGTCACATAAGAACATAAGAGAAGCCCTGTTGGATCAGGCCAGTGGCCCATCCAGTCCAACACTCTGCGTCACATAAGAACATAAGAGAAGCCCTGTTGGATCAGGCCAGTGGCCCATCCAGTCCAACACTCTGCGTCACATAAGAACATAAGAGAAGCCCTGTTGGATCAGGCCAGTGGCCCATCCAGTCCAACTCTCTGCGTCACATAAGAACATAAGAGAAGCCCTGTTGGATCAGGCCAGTGGCCCATCCAGTCCAACACTCTGCGTCACATAAGAACATAGGAGAAGCCCTGTTGGATCAGGCCAGTGGCCCATCCAGTCCAACACTCTGTGTCACACTTAAGAACATAAGAGAAGCCCTGTTGGATCAGGCCAGTGGCCCATCCAGTCCAACTCTCTGCGTCACATAAGAACATAAGAGAAGCCCTGTTGGATCAGGCCAGTGGCCCATCCAGTCCAACACTCTGTGTCACATAAGAAGTTAAGAACATAAGGAAGGAAGGAAGGAAGGAAGGAAGGAAGGAAGGAAGGAAGGAAGGAAGGAAGGAAGGAAGGAAGGAAGGAAGGAAGGAAGGAAGGAAGGAAGGAAGGAAGGAAGGAAGGAAGGAAGGGAAGGGAAGGAGAAAGGGAGGGAGGGAAGAAGGGAAGAAAGAAAGGAAGGAGGGAAGGAAGGAAGGAAGGAAGGAGGGAGGAAGGAAGGAAGGAGGGAAGGAAGGAAGAAAGGAAGAAAGGAAGGAAGGAAGGAAGGAGGGAGGGAAGAAAGGAAGGCCACCCCCAACCGCCAGCCCCCCCCCCCCGCTTTCGGCCCCCTTACCTACGGCGGCGGCGAGTCCAGCGGCGGCGGCAGCGGCGGCGAGTCCGGCGGCGGCGGCGGAGAGGTCTTTCCAATGCCCTCCCGGGCCTCCGCCAGCACGGGGGGGGGGGTGGTAGAGGCCGGGGAAGCGTCGGAAAGGCCCGCGGTGGTCGCTGGAGGCCCTCCAGCGACCCCCGCGGGCCTTTCCGACGCCCTCCCGGGGGGAGGAGGACGGGGGGTGGGGGAAGCGAGCCCCGGGAAGCGTCGGAAAGGCCCGCGGGGTCGCTGGAGGCCCTCCAGCGACCCCCGCGGGCCTTTCCGACGGCCTGCCGGGGGGAGGAGGACGGGGGGTGGGGGAAGCGAGCCCCGGGAAGCATCGGAAAGGCCCGCGGGGGTCGCTGGAGGCCCTCCAGCGACCCCCGCGGGCCTTTCCGATGCCCTCCCGGGGGGAGGAGGACGGGGGGTGGGGAAAGCGAGCCCCGGGAAGCGTCGGAAAGGCCCGCGGGGGTCGCTGGAGGCCCTCCAGCGACCCCCGCGGGCCTTTCCGATGGCCTGCCGGGGGGAGGAGGACGGGGGGTGGGGGAAGCGAGCCCCGGGAAGCGTCGGAAAGGCCCGCGGGGGTCGCTGGAGGCCCTCCAGCGACCCCCGCGGGCCTTTCCGACGGCCTGCCGGGGGGAGGAGGACGGGGGTGGGGGAAGCGAGCCCCGGGAAGCGTCGGAAAGGCCCGCGGGGGTCGCTGGAGGCCCTCCAGCGACCCCCGCGGGCCTTTCCGACGGCCTGCCGGGGGGGAGGAGGACGGGGGGTGGGGGAAGCGAGCCCCGGGAAGCGTCGGAAAGGCCCGCGGGGGTCGCTGGAGGCCCTCCAGCGACCCCCGCGGGCCTTTCCGACGGCCTGCCGGGGGGAGGAGGACGGGGGGTGGGGGAAGCGAGCCCCGGGAAGCGTCGGAAAGGCCCGCGGGGGTCGCTGGAGGCCCTCCAGCGACCCCCGCGGGCCTTTCCGACGGCCTGCCGGGGGGAGGAGGACGGGGGTGGGGGAAGCGAGCCCCGGGAAGCGTCGGAAAGGCCCGCGGGGGTCGCTGGAGGCCCTCCAGCGACCCCCGCGGGCCTTTCCGATGCCCTCCCGGGGGGAGGAGGACGGGGGGGTGGGGGAAGCGAGCCCCGGGAAGCGTCGGAAAGGCCCGCGGGGGTCGCTGGAGGCCCTCCAGCGACCCCCGCGGGCCTTTCCGACGGCCTGCCGGGGGGAGGAGGACGGGGGGGTGGGGGAAGCGAGCCCCGGGAAGCGTCGGAAAGGCCCGCGGGGGTCGCTGGAGGCCCTCCAGCGACCCCCGCGGGCCTTTCCGATGCCCTCCCGGGGGGAGGAGGACGGGGGGTGGGGGAAGCGAGCCCCGGGAAGCGTCGGAAAGGCCCGCGGGGGTCGCTGGAGGCCCTCCAGCGACCCCCGCGGGCCTTTCCGATGCCCTCCCGGGGGGAGGAGGACGGGGGGTGGGGGAAGCGAGCCCCGGGAAGCGTCGGAAAGGCCCGCGGGGGTCGCTGGAGGCCCTCCAGCGACCCCCGCGGGCCTTTCCGACGGCCTGCCGGGGGGAGGAGGACGGGGGGTGGGGGAAGCGAGCCCCGGGAAGCGTCGGAAAGGCCCGCGGGGGTCGCTGGAGGCCCTCCAGCGACCCCCGCGGGCCTTTCCGACGGCCTGCCGGGGGGAGGAGGACGGGGGGTGGGGGAAGCGAGCCCCGGGAAGCGTCGGAAAGGCCCGCGGGGTCGCTGGAGGCCCTCCAGCGACCCCCGCGGGCCTTTCCGACAGCCTGCCGGGGGGAGGAGGACGGGGGGTGGGGGAAGCGAGCCCCGGGAAGCGTCGGAAAGGCCCGCGGGGGTCGCTGGAGGCCCTCCAGCGACCCCCGCGGGCCTTTCCGACGGCCTGCCGGGGGGAGGAGGACGGGGGGTGGGGGAAGCGAGCCCCGGGAAGCGTCAGAAAGGCCCGCGGGGGTCGCTGGAGGCCCTCCAGCGACCCCCGCGGGCCTTTCCGACGGCCTGCCGGGGGGAGGAGGACGGGGGGTGGGGGAAGCGAGCCCCGGGAAGCGTCGGAAAGGCCCGCGGGGGTCGCTGGAGGCCCTCCAGCGACCCCCGCGGGCCTTTCCGACGGCCTGCCGGGGGGAGGAGGACGGGGGGGTGGGGGAAGCGAGCCCCGGGAAGCGTCGGAAAGGCCCGCGGGGGTCGCTGGAGGCCCTCCAGCGACCCCCGCGGGCCTTTCCGACGGCCTGCCGGGGGGAGGAGGACGGGGGGTGGGGGAAGCGAGCCCCGGGAAGCGTCGGAAAGGCCCGCGGGGGTCGCTGGAGGCCCTCCAGCGACCCCCGCGGGCCTTTCCGACGGCCTGCCGGGGGGAGGAGGACGGGGGGTGGGGGAAGCGAGCCCCGGGAAGCGTCGGAAAGGCCCGCGGGGTCGCTGGAGGCCCTCCAGCGACCCCCGCGGGCCTTTCCGACAGCCTGCCGGGGGGAGGAGGACGGGGGGTGGGGGAAGCGAGCCCCGGGAAGCGTCGGAAAGGCCCGCGGGGGTCGCTGGAGGCCCTCCAGCGACCCCCGCGGGCCTTTCCGACGGCCTGCCGGGGGGAGGAGGACGGGGGGTGGGGGAAGCGAGCCCCGGGAAGCGTCAGAAAGGCCCGCGGGGGTCGCTGGAGGCCCTCCAGCGACCCCCGCGGGCCTTTCCGACGGCCTGCCGGGGGGAGGAGGACGGGGGGTGGGGGAAGCGAGCCCCGGGAAGCGTCGGAAAGGCCCGCGGGGGTCGCTGGAGGCCCTCCAGCGACCCCCGCGGGCCTTTCCGACGGCCTGCCGGGGGGAGGAGGACGGGGGGTGGGGGAAGCGAGCCCCGGGAAGCGTCGGAAAGGCCCGCGGGGGTCGCTGGAGGGCCTCCAGCGACCCCGCGGGCCTTTCCGATGCCCTCCCGGGGGGAGGAGGACGGGGGGTGGGGGGAAGCGAGCCCCGGGAAGCGTCGGAAAGGCCCGCGGGCCTTTCCGACGGCCTGCCGGGGGGAGGAGGACGGGGGGGTGGGGGAAGCGAGCCCCGGGAAGCGTCGGAAAGGCCCGCGGAGGTCGCTGGAGGCCCTCCAGCGACCCCCGCGGGCCTTTCCGATGCCCTCCCGGGGGGAGGAGGACGGGGGGTGGGGGAAGCGAGCCCCGGGAAGCGTCGGAAAGGCCCGCGGGGGTCGCTGGAGGCCCTCCAGCGACCCCCGCGGGCCTTTCCGACGGCCTGCCGGGGGGAGGAGGACGGGGGGTGGGGGAAGCGAGCCCCGGGAAGCGTCGGAAAGGCCCGCGGGGGTCGCTGGAGGCCCTCCAGCGACCCCCGCGGGCCTTTCCGATGCCCTCCCGGGGGGAGGAGGACGGGGGGTGGGGGAAGCGAGCCCCGGGAAGCGTCGGAAAGGCCCGCGGGCCTTTCCGACGGCCTGCCGGGGGGAGGAGGACGGGGGGTGGGGGAAGCGAGCCCCGGGAAGCGTCGGAAAGGCCCGCGGAGGTCGCTGGAGGCCCTCCAGCGACCCCCGCGGGCCTTTCCGATGCCCTCCCGGGGGGAGGAGGACGGGGGGTGGGGGAAGCGAGCCCCGGGAAGCGTCGGAAAGGCCCGCGGGGGTCGCTGGAGGCCCTCCAGCGACCCCCGCGGGCCTTTCCGACGGCCTGCCGGGGGGAGGAGGACGGGGGGTGGGGGAAGCGAGCCCCGGGAAGCGTCGGAAAGGCCCGCGGGGGTCGCTGGAGGCCCTCCAGCGACCCCCGCGGGCCTTTCCGATGCCCTCCCGGGGGGAGGAGGACGGGGGGTGGGGGAAGCGAGCCCCGGGAAGCGTCGGAAAGGCCCGCGGGGGTCGCTGGAGGCCCTCCAGCGACCCCCGCGGGCCTTTCCGACGGCCCTGCCGGGGGGAGGAGGACGGGGGGTGGGGGAAGCGAGCCCCGGGAAGCGTCGGAAAGGCCCGCGGGGGTCGCTGGAGGCCCTCCAGCGACCCCCGCGGGCCTTTCCGATGCCCTCCCGGGGGGAGGAGGACGGGGGGTGGGGGAAGCGAGCCCCGGGAAGCGTCGGAAAGGCCCGCGGGGGTCGCTGGAGGCCCTCCAGCGACCCCCGCGGGCCTTTCCGACGGCCTGCCGGGGGGAGGAGGACGGGGGGTGGGGGAAGCGAGCCCCGGGAAGCGTCGGAAAGGCCCGCGGGGGTCGCTGGAGGCCCTCCAGCGACCCCCGCGGGCCTTTCCGACGGCCTGCCGGGGGGAGGAGGACGGGGGGTGGGGGAAGCGAGCCCCGGGAAGCGTCGGAAAGGCCCGCGGGGGTCGCTGGAGGCCCTCCAGCGACCCCCGCGGGCCTTTCCGACGGCCTGCCGGGGGGAGGAGGACGGGGGGTGGGGGAAGCGAGCCCCGGGAAGCGTCGGAAAGGCCCGCGGGGGTCGCTGGAGGCCCTCCAGCGACCCCCGCGGGCCTTTCCGACGGCCTGCCGGGGGGAGGAGGACGGGGGGTGGGGGAAGCGAGCCCCGGGAAGCGTCGGAAAGGCCCGCGGGGGTCGCTGGAGGCCCTCCAGCGACCCCCGCGGGCCTTTTCCGATGCCCTCCCGGGGGGAGGAGGACGGGGGGTGGGGGAAGCGAGCCCCGGGAAGCGTCGGAAAGGCCCGCGGGCCTTTCCGACGGCCTGCCGGGGGGAGGAGGACGGGGGGTGGGGGAAGCGAGCCCCGGGAAGCGTCGGAAAGGCCCGCGGGGGTCGCTGGAGGCCCTCCAGCGACCTCCGCGGGCCTTTCCGACGCCCTCCCGGGCCTCCGCCGCCACCACTGGGCCCCGTGCGCGGGCGGGGAAGGCGGCGAGTGAGGGAGGGAGCGTCCCTGCGCGTGCGCAGGGCGATCTGCGCACGCGCAGGGTCGCTCCCTCCCTCCCTCACCGCCTTCCCCGCCCGGGCGCGCGGCCCCCGGCTCTCTGGCTGGCTAAACCGGGACCTCAAAATGGTCCCGGTATACCCAGCCCGGGAGCCGGGAATTGGGGGCCAGATCCGGGAAAGTCCCGGGAGACCGGGACGGTCTGGCCACCCTATTAGGATGATGATTATGATTATGATGATATTGGGTTTATATTCCGCCCTCCACTCTGAATTTCAGAGTCTCAGAGCAGCTCACGATCTTTTTTATCTTCCTCCCCCCTTCCAGACACCCTGTGAGGTAGGTGGGGCTGAGAGGGCTCTCACAGCAGCTGCCCTTTCAAGGACAACTTCTATCAGAGCTATGGCTGACCCAAGGTCATTCCAGCAGGTGAAAGTGGAGGAGTGGAGAATCAAACCCGGTTCTCCCAAATAAGAGTCCGCACACTTAACCACTACACCAAACTG